>NW_028230768.1:0-33938 GCF_043228905.1 Azolla caroliniana
AATATTGTTGGGGAGAAATAAAAAACAACATTGATTCTAGAGAGTTGTTGCAAAACAAACATGGCTGCTCCAATTGACCATTTCGGGCTCTTAGAACAGAACTCCTTCATGTTTGCCTTTTGTGTCGCATGTACTGAAGACCATAGCCCACCTATAAACAACATCTACGAATATCCAGCTTTTTCGATGGTTCAATCACACAAAGACCAACATCTTTGAAGGAGAGGAGGCGACAATGTCACCAAATGAGCCACATAATAACACCTCCTCAGAAAACTTGTCTTTCACATCATATTCCATGTCCTCTGTCTCCCAATCATATATGTCAGGTCTGGATCTACAATCCCAACATAAACACTTGTGAACAAAACAGAACAGATTCCAGCATTTCTAAATATTGTTGGGGAGAAATAAATAGAAATAAAACACAGCATTGATTCCAGAGAGTTGTTGCAAAACAAACATGGCTGCTCCAATTCACCATTTCGGGCTCTTAGAACAGAACTCCATCCCAACTAAGAGCACTGCAGCAGGCAAGATGGATATCCAAAATCAATTCCTCCAACAACCACGAACAGTTTCTACTGGAAGCCCAATTACCAGAGCACAAAGTATTCCAATGCATGTAGCAATCTGGCAAAGACTACCATTAGAGACTACCATACGTTCCATTCCTGTACCTACTCATAATATTCTGCTTCACCCCCCACACCATCTTCTCTCATCCTTATCCCTCAAAACAATTTTGCTTCTTAAGTCCACATCAACCATCTCGCCGATTACCACCAAATTCCTGTATACAAAATAACAAAGTGATTATAAAATGTTTCCTCATCCCCTCATATAATTGTTTCAACCCCCATACCATCGTCACTCGTCCTCTCGTCATGACTAACTCTATAAAGACAATAACTACATGACAACAACTAGAAGACTATCCTGTTTGTTGCACTCCCTAAGATGAAACCTAAAATCTTCTTCACTCTGTGCCATGCCACCAAATTCCATCAAGCATCATCCACAACAACCATCTCGCCTTCTCGCTAATCGGCACCAAATTTTGGCTTGTCATGTCCTTGATTTCCTTCCATCAAGCATCATCCACAACAACCATCTCGCCTTCTCGCTAATGGGCACCAAGTTTTGGCTTGCCATGTCCTTGATTTCCTTCCATCAAGCATCCTGCCATATAGACCGCAAACAAATTAATGTAAAAATTCCCTCACCAACTCATGATAATATGCTTCTTCAACCCCCACACCATCTACACTCATCATTATCACTCATAAGAAATTGCTTCTTACATCCACAACCATCTCGCCTTCTCGCTAATCGACACCAAGTTTTGCCTTGACATGTCCTTGATTTCTACCAACATCACTTATCCTGACAAAAATATCAACAATCATGTATATTATATCATGTTATTTATACTAAAGATGGTGCCGGTGGCGGGAATAACCACCGAGGTAGTACATAGTTCCACTTGACATCTGCAACTTCATTCAACATAATAGGTATAGACGACCAAACTTTATGAATTCTCATTCTTTTCTTATTAGTTGCGTGACCAGAACCCTTATAACTATCATATTCACCTTTAACTGTATGTACCAATAAGTTCCAAAAAGACTTAACTTGATCCACGATGTGAGTGTTTTCATCATTGTATAGCTTGGAGCACCTAGCTTTCCAAAGAATCCATAAAGCCAAAGAGGAGACAATTTGCCAGACGTGACTACGGCAGAAAAACTTGATTCCCTGCAAGGAGGTTGAAGTATAATATACCTGCAAACTTGTGACACGTAATGTCAAAGAAGAATAATGATGATGATAGAAAGTCATTTGTTGATCTAACCTTCCCCATAAGACTGCACCCCACGTAAAAATCCCCGACCTATACTTACGACCTTGTAGCCTAAGAATTCTAAACCAAAATTTTTTTGCGACAACACATTCCCAAAATACATGATGCGATGACTCATGTACATAACCACACATAACGCATGACCGATCAGTTACATATACCCTCATCAAATCACCTACTGGCAACGCATAATGAACATGGCACCTTTTATTATTAACAAGGCTATATTCCTCGATTGAGAATAACGAGTTATCAGATAATATAACAGGCTCAATAGAAAACAAAGAATTTTCATTCGATTTTGAGGAAATTTTGCTCAAGGCTAAGTCACAACAACAATGTCCAAAATAGGCACAAGTTTGCTTTTATAATAAGCACCATGTCCAAAAACATATTTATTTTTTTAAATAATTAAAAATATTTTTTAAAATAAAAAATAAAAAATATATAAAGGGAAGTCATCTTCTATTTCTCATTATCACGTTCAAGCAGAAGAAGAGCACAGGAACAGAAGAGCACTTAACAACCAAAATCGTTGAGTTTTCGCCTCCCCAGTCAAGTCAACATCTCCACCATCAACATGAACAACGGAAAGAAAATTGCCAGGTATGTTTTCTAACCCAACATTTTAGATTCCAAAAAGATTCCTTAAAGATTCTTTTTTTTATTCAACTTTTTTGAAAAATGGGCTTTTCATGATCAATAGATAAGATTTGGTCATTTTTTTGGTTGTTTTTTGGTTTATTTCTTCAAGTTTTTTATGTGACATTCTATACAAAAACATATGATTTTCGCTGATTTTTACCTTAGTTTAGAGGTCTATATTGCTTATTATTAAGATTATTGTTATATCCTTGTCTCATGACTTGTTGTTTTCAGTGAGCCACGACAGAAGGTGTCATCCTTCAAACTAAAAATTCCATCACCAACAAAAAGACCTTCTGACACCATGATGAAAGCTGATTCTCGCAAAACATTTATCGAGTCAAGAGGTGACGACACTTCAAAGTCTTTTTTCGGTAACACGACGAAGACTTTAGGCGAAAAGAGTGGGGAGTCTCGCCTGAAGAGCTACCCCCATGTGGAGTGGACACTGATCTACACCAGGAAGAAGGGGACCTCCATCTTATTCTTGCAAAGTCTGAAGGTGAAGGCAAGTTGTAGGTGGGAAAGACATTCACCTACGGCTACGTACGGAACATCGAATATGAAGACAACGACTCATCGAACCTCTTCTTCGATGTTGATAGCTCGGTGGGGGTTCGCAGAGTCAAGATTGATGAACATAATTTCAGAACTGACTCCTACCACCCTAAAGCCCTAAAAAAGGATGTTCAGACAAAAAACAACTTGATTCTTGCTTTGCACCCGTACATTAAGGGAGAGTTGATGGTCACACAAGCAACAACCCCACCAAAGTCTACCAAGAAGTCCAAACCGGAACATAAGAAGTATAAGAAAAGACAACAACCAGAAGAGGATGAGTCGGAGGTCCTCGAGTTCGTAGAAGATGAGGAGGAAGAAGTCGAGCTCGAAGTTATTCCTCCAGGGGGGCACATTTCATCTGGGATACTCACCTCAGAACAGAACCGGATCAAAGAAAATATTGTAAAGACGAAGCTTGTCCGTAAAGGACAATTATTTCACTTACCAATCTGCTCTATTCAACGGCCACCCATCGATCTAGAGACAAGAAGATGGGCTCTAGAAATAAGAGAGCCACATTCAGTGCATGTGCAGAACTTAAAAAGCAAAATGAAGATTAATCCACATGCGACTGTAGTGCCATTCTTAATAATGGTCGACCGAGATCAATGCCCTACTATTGCTGACGTCAAGTACAGTTCGGCAGATGACTACACATACTATGTGATTGGAGGATCCCACTCTGGTGAAGCTCGACGTCAACTAGTCAAGGAGTATCCTCTTACCCCTTTCTTCAAGTATCTAGAATGTAAAGTGTATGCAGGCCTTATACATGAAGAAGCCAAGTTGTTAGCTTGGGATCATAACAACGATAATGACTATAGACAAAAGATGTCATGTATCGAGCGCATCAGGTTCTTCCATCATGAGTACCTTGATGCGCTGCAAAAATTTGGTACTCGGTTGCATCTTGGATTGTGACAACAATGTTTGCTTGAAGTGGGGATAACAGTTGACGAAAGCACCAAGTCTGAAGGCCTGAGAAAATATGACTTGTGGTTTCAACTTGCCTTTATAACATGGGAGGTGTGGAACCTCCTAGATCGCATTTTTAGTATTTGGGAGCATAAAGAAATAAAGGGTCAAAGATCAAAGAAGGCTAAGCTTGACCCATAGGTGGAGATGAAATCTAAGTCACGTAAAAGTGACTTAGTAATTGAAGAGTTAGCCGAAGATATGAAGCTACTTCCTTGACGGTCACTACAAGGAATTAAGAATGATAGATTATTGATATCTACATTATCAAGAGTGGCCGCCAAGGAGTTTAGCCTTGACGAAATGGTCACAGAGTTTCAAAAGTGAGTGATCTATGTGCATGTATCATTTTGATTTGATTGCTTTGTTGATTTGTTCTTTATTCTAATTTTAGTTTCTTTTGTTTTTTAGCCATAAGGTGTATATGAAGATTCAAGAGCCGATGATGAAAAAATTGTCCCTGCCTACGTGGGAAGAAGTGGAGCAATCTTGCCCAAAAACATCATCTTACAAGGCTCTTGAAGAATTCTTTATTGTGTTTAGAGAATGGGTATGTATGTTCTACAAATATTAATTGATTTTTGGATAATGGGTTTCTTCTTACAAAATTTATAATTACAGACACCACCCCGTTCAAAGAAGAATAGTGACAGCAATGAAGGCATACCTAGCGCCTTCATCACCTATTTGGAATGAGCTAAATACAAGAAACAGATGACAAAAGGAAAGGAGCTCGAGGTGCCTAAGAACTTAGACACCGTAAAAAGCTTTTTGCACAAGAGCGATCCTTTCCAAACCATTGTATTATAGTGTATATAATGGTGATGTGGGTAATATGCTTGACATATTACCCAAGAGACATTATACATTGCTCGTGGCGGATACACCGTATGGCTTCAAAATATCAGGCTCGACATACGACGATGTGCCATACAAATATCCACAAATAGAAAAGATGGTTAAGGACTTTGCAGAGCTGACCCTTGCACCATTATGGCACATTGTTATATTTCACAGTATGGGTCAGGCGTTATCGGTCACGACTGCATTGAAGTCAAGATGCCATGCCACCAAACATATGCATTGGTAAGCATTATGTTACTATATATTTAATGTATGGATTCTATGTTTCTTATTACATGTTTATTAACTTGTTTCGATTCAATTATAAAATAGGGTTAAAACGAACATAACTCGTACCCTAGGTGATCGAATGGTGAGCGTTGTGGAGCACATGTGTGTGGGCTACTACGACACAAATTCTAAGAAGAAGGCTCGGGCACATGTTAATGAGCGGGACGTTGTCAACTATATCATGTGCCTAGCTGTAACGAAGAAATTACGATACGTGTCTGGCGATAAGAGTTTAGTAAACCCTTATCAAAAGCCCCGACAATTGATTAATCGATTGGTCGAGTTGTTCTCGAACCCTGATGATTGGGTTCTCGACTTATTTTCTAGAATAGATAAAATCTCATAAGTTTCATCAAATTTTTTAAAAATTAAAAATTATTTCTTGTCTTATTTTCTTACTTTTGTATGTGTGATTGTTTATTTAGGAACGACGACTAAATGTGCTCTTAAACTGTTCAGGAACTGCATCGAATTAGAAAAGGACCCCGACCAAGTCAATTTTATTAAGATGAGGATCCAAGGCATATGGGATTGTCCCGACCAGGACCAAGAGATTGGGGCAAAGCATATCAACGAAATTGAGATGTTTTAGATGGCTTCCAAAGAGCCGATGGAACCTATAGATGAGGAAGGAGGCAACCTTGTTGACCTTGAAGATGCACCGGGTTTTGATCATATACAAGATTCAGTTGAGGAGACAGAACATGTTGATGCAGCATCACTGTCAGCTAATCTTGGAGAGCAACTTGTTCCAAACCTCCTAATGGAGTGATTGTATATTAGTTTGTATTTGTAACTATAAAATTGTAACACTAAACTTGTTTTGGAATATAAGATTATTTTGTTTGAGTACCATTTCTTTACACTATCTTATTGGTTTGCAAACTTTAAGTGTCTATCATATATTTGTATTGGTTGACTCGAAAAGTATGTGGTTGTTAAGTATAAATTTTATTGAATAGATGATGATGAACTTATCGATTGTATGACAAATGTTGGTTATAATTGTTTCTTTATTAATATAATTGAATTTAGCTTTATTCTAGGATTTCCGAGCTCTTTAATCTTGGCTATTTAGTTTCGAGTGTACAGAATAATATTAAGTCAACGTTGTTGCTCAGTTGATCTTACAAAAGGGGTATCCTCGTAGGGTACTAACTCGAACAAAAGAGGTACAAATGTTACAATCCTTCTACCCGAAAAGTTCGAGTAAGTCAATACGTTGTTTTCGACGAGTCAACATCCTGGTATGACCCAAAGACGAGTCTGTTTTCGACTCTAGTCAACCCAGAATTGACCGAACAAGAGATAGAAGACGAATTTCAACTCGAACACATGTACGAAGACAGCCTGTTTACGACAAGGCTGAGTGCCCCACAAGAGCCCCCGAGTGACCGAAGCGCATCTCGGCTGAGTCTGAAACTCGACAAAGGGAAGGCCAAAATACCAGAATATGAAGACCTTATGGACGATGAGTCAACTCACGAGTCACTCCCTCAATAGTGAATTCGAAGGCCTCGACATCCGGACAAATGGAGCAAAGAAAGCACTAGTCTCTGCGAACGAGAAGCTACGCCGGTCCACCCGTGAAAAGAACCCCGTAAGCCGATTCGGCTACGATGAGTACATGGTGTATCATTACGCCTTTATGATGAAGGTAGCAACTGTCTGAGAGCCGGAAACATTTTCTGAAGCCGTGGAGGACCCACAATGGGTCGACACGATGAATGAAGAAATGCAAGACTTGTGCAAAAACGAGACATGGGATCTTATTCCCCATTCACCTCACAAGAAAGCGATTGGTTGTAGATGGATCTATAAGGTTAAATACAATGCCGATGGCTCAGTAAATCACTTCAAAGCACGACTCGTCGCAAAAGAATACGCACAAACACACGGAGTCGATTACGAGTAGACCTTTGCCCCGGTGGCAAAGGTGACGATTGTGCGGACCATAATTGCACTCACAGGTGCGAAAGGGTGGCATCTCCACCAAATGGACGTCAAGAACGCCTTTCTTCAAGGCGAATTAGAAGAGGTGTACATGGTTCAACCACCCGGATTCGAATCGAAAAATCATCCAAAAGCAGTCTGTAGATTAAAGAAGCCATTGTGCGGCCTTAAGCAAGCACCATGTGCATTCGAAGATCACTCAGTATCTTCATCAAATTGGCTTTCAAATGTCAAAATAGGACAACTCCTTGTACATCTGAAACGAGTCGAACAACCCGATTGTCATCATCCTGTACATGGATGATCTAGTCATCGGAGGGAATGATCTCGTCGTGATTAATAAGGTAAAATCACTCCTATCCAATAGATTTGAAATGAAAGATATGCATGAGCTCCATTACTTCCTTGGTATCGAAGTAATTTAGAGACCATTCAGGATATTGATCTCTCAACGGCACTACGTTCTCAACTTACTCTACAAGTTTGGAATGACCGAGTGCAAACCTGTGTCTACCCCTCTCGACCGAAATCTCACGCTCGATGTCGATTCGGGCACAACCGAGTGCGAGCCGACTCAGTATCGAGAACTGATCGGAAACCTAATCTATCGAACCATCACACAACCCAATCTTAACTATTATGTTGGCCTACTTAGCCAATTCATGCAGAATCCTTGAAATGTTCATCTTGATTGCACTAAGAGAGTACTTAGGTACATGCGAGGCCATTTGGCTCAAACGCATTTTGAAGGATTTGGGCGTTCCCATCAAGGATTTGATTTTCCTATACTGCGACAACATGAGCAACATCTACCTGGCTCGGAACCCGGTATTTCACGCGACGAAACATATCGAAATTTACTATCACTTTACCCGCGAGCGCGTACAAGCCGGAGATGTCGACCTACAACACATCAACACTCATCTTCAAGTGGCTGACATCTTCACAAAAGTGTTGGGTATTGACAAGTTGCGGCAGTTCGTGACGAACCTTGGTCTCTCGATCACCGACCAACCGCGCTTGAGGGGGAGTACAGTAGCAGCTGATGCCGAATAGTAACCGATCAGTCGATTGAAGCCGACCAGAGGAGTCGAAGTACGAACAAACAATTGAACAGCCAAACACGAAGAATCGAACAATTGAAATCGTAAGCCGTGATGACTAGCCTTCCAAAAGCCGAAATGAAGATTGAACCGAACCAACTTTTCGACATTTGGAAGTTATGTTCGAAGGGGCGTGTTGATAATCGAACTCAACTTCCCATAGAGATAGTGTTCACACTAGCTAGTGGACAACATACTAGGCTAGTTTTGTAATTAGTGGAAAGGGCACTTGCCCTAGATCAATTGGTATTTAAACCAACCCTTTGTAACTTAGTTACTATTGGACGTAATATACAGTTTCTTGATTAGAGCTCTCTCTCTCTCTCTCTCTCTCTCTCTCTCTCTCTCTCTCTCTCTCTCGTCTCATGTGCACATACACACACATACAATCCTTCCGCTACATAGAATCACTCTCGTTTACTTACAGAGATCATTGTAATTCTTTGCAAAAAGAGTTACTTGGGTCTTCTCGGTTATTATGTTGTCCAAGAAAGGAGAGATTGCGCTAGATTAATTTAATCGTTTGTTTCATTTGGGGGTCAAAGAGGTGGGAGATATAGTTGAGGCTCCATCTCAAAGAATTTGGGAGTTTGTTGGAGCACAAGAATTGTTACGCATCCCCGCCTAATTATGGGTTTATTTGGTAACAACTACAAAATATTGCATTGATGCAAGGTCCTTTATATCTACAAACAAGAGAACAACCGTGGATTGATTGGTGTTTACGAGGTTAGATGTCATTGTTACAAGTGACTACTAATCTTTTGTACCATTGCTCTGTTGAGTCTCTTGGATGGCTATCATCTAAGGCCGAAGAAGAATGAAAAATATACAAATCTGATCATGGTGGTGGTAGATCATAAAATGTAGTTGGCATTCTAAGTTGCCACTTGTAGCAAAGGTCTTCATTTGGAGGGTTGCCTCTAGGATTAGTTTTAAACTCTCGTGGACTAGCAACTGGTAATTGCTTATTTTGCATTGTTCAAATGGAAGATAGTACTCATCGGTTTATACAATGTTCGATTGCTTGTTAGATTTGGAGTTACATTTCTCAAATTTGGCAAGTTTTATCATGGTGTTATTTGACACCTAGACAGTGGGTGTTTGCACAATTTACATAGGTTGACCCAAAATCAGAGATGGAGATCGTTTTTCTATTTTTTAGATATTGGGGATTGCGTCATAATTGGAACATGCGCAACGTTTTTGTATTCGATGGTAGACATGGAGTGAAAGCATATCTACGAAAGTTGAAGGGAGTACTAATGTGGCGATTTTCTTTATTGGAGCAAGTGGAAATCCTTTCCTCAGTGGAGTATTCGTCTTGCCTATTGGCAATTCAACATGTTCCACTACCCATGTAGTGTAGTGTAGTTAGTGGGTGACCATACTTCATGGTCACACTCATTGTAAGTAGTGTTTCTTATACACATTTATTAATATAATTGTGTGTTTTCACCAAAGAGAGAGAGAGAGAGAGAGAGAGAGAGAGAGAGAGAGAGAGAGTAATATGGTCTAACAAAGATGTGTGAAATAGAAGGGCCCCATTTTAAAAAGAAAAAGAGAGGGGTATTTCCATAATTATTTAAAATACCTGAGGGTATTGGCTACACACACACACACACACACACACACACTCTCTCTCTCTCTCTCTCTCTCTCTCTCTCTCCCCCCCCCCAGATCTGTACCTTACTAGCGAGGGAGAACCCACGATTAAATCGCCTCTCTGTTCATGATCTTGTGTGCGTAGCAGAGATTTCTCCATCCCCTGAGCTTCTCTGCTCCTTGTCGACGAAATAATCATGCCTCAGAACGCTTCGCATCGATCTTCTTCCTCTTCTTCGTCTTCGACTCCATCAGGGTAACTGGGGACCTTCTAGTGTCCTTCTAACAAATTGAAATCGATCAATCTCATTTGCATCTTGCCGTTAAATTTGATGGATAGTGGTCAGTTTGTGGGTTGTGTTCCCCCCTTCCCCCCCTCAATTTCCCTCATCTAGTTCTGATGGGTGATATGTAAATTGTTTTTTGCGGTTCAGAATTTGGCTTTAAATCTGATGGATTATTTATGGGTTTCTTTTCCATACCTTTTAATCTGATGGGGAATGTATGATGTTGTTTTCATGTTCAATATTTCTCCGTCAAATGGGTAGTTTGGGAGGTTCTTTTTTAGTCTTTTCCATCTAATCTTGATGGTCAATATATGCAATATAACTCTGGTAGCTAATATGTAGGCTGCTTATCTCTTGCTCAAATTTTGCTTTTAGCTGATGGGTGCTATATCGATTATTGTTTTCATGTTCATTATTGCCTCCAAATCGGATGTGTAATGTGTTTTGTTCCTCTTTTTTCTCTAAAATCTGACGTGTAATACATGTGTTCCTTTTTTCCTGTGAGAAATCACATTATGTGATTTATTGTTTTCCCTGTTTTCCTTATAATATCAAAATTGATGAATTTTGTGAGTAAAAATTGATTTCTATAACTCATGTATACTCTGTAGGCTATATTGTTTCCCATTTATGTTTCTTCCGAGCAATGTATGTGAAGTAATGATTCAGGCCAAATCATGAACAGGAAAGGAGAGATTTCAGAACTCAAATCTCAACTTCGTCAATTAGCTGGAAGCCGAGCTCCTGGTGTAGAAGATGTAAAGAGAGAACTTTACAAGAAAGTCATCTCTTATATGACCATCGGCATCGATGTTTCACCCTTATTCAGTGAAATGGTCATGTGTTCAGCTACTTCTGATGTTGTATTGAAGAAAATGTGTTATCTTTATGTCGGCAATTATGCAAGAGTCCATCCAGATTTAGCTCTCCTCACCATCAATTTCCTTCAAAAGGATTGCCAAGATGAGTATCCTATGATAAGGGGTCTTGCATTGAGGAGTCTTTGCTCTTTGAGAGTGAAGAATTTGGTAGAGTATTTGGTCGGACCTCTAAAATCAGGCCTTACAGATAGCCATGGATATGTCAGAACTGTAGCTGCCTTGGGAGTCTTAAAGCTATATAATATTGCCCCGAGTGCATGCACTGACAATGACTTTCCGGCCACTTTGAAAGAGCTAATGCTTCGTGATGTCGATTCTCAGGTGAGCATCATCTATTCTGATAAATGCTTTTTCTGTTTCTTTTGAGGGAAAGCCTCTGAAACACTCTCAGATTTTTTTTTTACTTCTCCAAACGCCCCTCCTGACTTTTCATTATTCCCAAATGTTCATATCAACCCCCGAAATAGCAATTATGTGCTTAGTTCATCTCCTTTTTTCTAAATGTGTGTTATTGTGAGCAATTATATGATCAATTCATCCTTTTCCCTCTCTTTCTGTGGTTGAACAAGGGTGTTTGGGGAATGAACAAAACATAGGGGCATTTGGAATAAAGAGAAACTGAGGGGTATCTCAGAGTTTTTCACTGTTTAAATCATTGACAAATTGAAGTGATAGGTCCTTATTTCCTAGTTCTAAAGCTATGCACAGTTTATATCATTTATAAAATACTATAAAAATGGTTATTGTGGTTATAAATATATATAAAAGGTTGTTATGATGATAGCAACAAGGGACGGCCAGTTTTCGGCGTCCCATCTGCTTCTCTCATTATAAAGAGGAATGACCATCATTTATGTGCTATGCAAATTGGAAGATTACATTAATAAATGTTCAATTTTTCAATTGCTGCCATTATTACCAATGAAGTTTGTGGGCATGGCTTTTGAGAATGAAGGTGATGTACAATCAAAATGAAGTTGAATGTTCATCGACCTTGGGATATAGCCCACGTTGCAAAATTGATAGTGGATAAACTACATATATAGGTGTTTCTATTTTGGGCACATGACTAGAGAAGCATTACATGTCCTTTTTATCTCACACACATACTTATTACAGAAGAGAATGCAAACAATGCTTAGCTGTAAACATATTTTTAGAGAGTGCCCATCCTGAGAGGGTAGGTGAAATGTAATTGAATATCTATTCCATGGGTGAGGTTGATTCTTCTTTATGCACAAGTTTTTGTTAACACAACCATATGGAAATAATGGATTCATCCATTTGTTACTGAATGATATGTTAACAACTACAGGAGTTTTGGAAAACTTCAATTTGAATTGGCCAAGTCATCAAAATCAAATAATCTTTTTCTTGGGACCTATGATCGAATGAATAGTAAATGGCATAGCTAGATTGCCTATTGAAAGCAATGCACATGTGTTTTGGCATATATCTCCATGTGGATGAAATGCTACATGGATCCAATGGTTTTGGCGAACATAGAGATTACTTTGGGGGTGGGGAAGTCTTCTAAATCTTGTTTCGAATGAATAGTAAGTGGCATAGGTATATTGCCTATTGAAAGCAATGCACATGGGTTTTGGCATATATTTCCATTTGGATGAAATGCTACATGGATTCAATGGTTTTGGCTAACATAGAGATTACTTTGTGAGGAAAGTCTTCTAACTCTTGTTGTCCTTGGTCTGAACTTTTAATAGTGGCTAGTGTTGGTAGTGGTTGTGGATGTGAAGTCATCAGGTTTGGTCTCTACTTCAAGTCACCCAGCTTTAGTGTAGTTATAGTAAGGGCCAGATTTAGTCGTCTACAGGAAAAGCTAGCAAACTAAGGAGTTCCACCATGGGGAATGGTTAGTCCTGTCTTCTAAGGGGCTTAGTTGGTTAGGTAGGGGATTTATGAGGCAATCAAATGTGATCAGATGCAGTCAGGCATTGTGGTGGCTGACAGAGGACTCCCTCTCTGGGATGTTAATTAATGAACCGAAAGACACACTTAAAATCAGTAGGGTTATTCAAAAGAAGCTTATAATAAGGATAAACACTAATTACAGTATTCTCTGTATACACCTTACTCTCCTAATCTTATGTGTTCTCCTATTTCTGCTACTATTTTATCTAGAACTGAGTGATTGCTTGTGCTTTTTATAGAATTGGGTGATCGGGTGAGATCATGCATCCATCACCCACGCTATTTGACCATATTGTATTCAATGTTTATTCGGGTCTTCAAACCCTTCAGACGCCACTGACTAATTTATGCTATTTTTTGAGGTCATCATCTTTAATGAGGCCAATTATGAGTTCTATCCTCTATTACTAATATTAATAATTAGTTCACTGTAGTTTATACCAGGTCCCTTTATATTTATAGGTGATCGGTTACATACTCGGCTAGTTTACAACAGCCTGCCAGATGGCTAACAGCTAGATTACCAAATATGCAGCTAATAATTAGAGAATCCCTATTGGCATATATTCATAGCGCAAACCAACAGCGTCTAAGTTTGATTTTCCTAAGATTACCTTGGTATCATGCAAAATTCCGTTATATATTAAAACTCTTGTAAACTGTGTTGCAGTGAGAATCATTATTTTATCCAAAATGAAGGATGATCAGGTAGTTAATATTACAAATCATGATTTTGCATGGAGTCAACTTGTCCAAAAGCTTATGATTAGTTGAGTTTACAGTGATCGAGGGGTGAACTGGAATTCGTGGCTTCTTTGAGAGTAAAATAGATAGACTTCTTTATTTTTCTGATATGATAGTTAGAATCATTATTTCCTCATTGAGATTCTTTTTGTTTTTAGAATATTTTAACTGATATTGTTTGAAGTCCAAAAGCTTTTGGATACGGGGATGAGAACCAGTCTTTTGTAAATGACACTGCATTTACATTTTAATTGTAGATTGCTCACCATTTGATAAAAAAATATAATTCTGAAGTTATATGGTAAATGAAGTTATGTATTCTATCTTAGTGCGACTAATCTGCTGAGTGTGGTGAGTCCATATTACAAATGGGATATAAGACAATCTTTATTTATTTCTGTGAAGTTAATCATTGTTACTTCTCTTACCAGGTGGTTGCAAATTGTTTGTGCGCTCTTCAAGAAATTCTGACTCAAGAGGGAAACAACATTGAAGAAGTGGGACTTGAAAAGGATTTTTTGATGGCTAAACCTATTATCTATTATCTTTTAAACAGGTTAGGAAAAGTGACGAATAAAATCAGATTATATCCCTCTACTCACATTGACTTAATTAATTTATGGTCTTTGTACATGTAAGCAGAGACAGTGTTAGCGTCAGATAGCAGAAGAGATGTATGAAGAATTGTAGATCATATTCAATGAAATTGCCAAGGTAGAAAACTATAGCTTTAGAGAAGATAAAGAAAGCCCAAGTGGATAAAAGTCTTGGAAACTAGTTGCAAATAAGAAAAGCTTAGTTTTCTTGGAAAAAAGGAACCACTACACCATTTCTCTGAAACAATTTCATTTACGACAAAACACATATTTGTTTCATTACACAGATTTGTAGTAAGTTATTGCCAAATACCTTGACTGAACTGACTTCTCTTAAGTTAAAAAATTATAAGGATTATAATTAAACATTAACATGATACTATCTTGCAGTATTGCACTATCATATACAGTATATGTATTTCCAATCATTAAAAAAAGTAATTATTTTCTGGAATATATAGTGAAATTTTGTGGGCGATTAATGTTGATTTGAGATTTTTTAAAGAACAGGATCAAAGATTTCAATGAATGGGCACAATGTCTTGTTCTTGAACTTGTAGCCAAGTATCTACCAGCAGAGCCAAATGAGACATTTGATATCATGAATTTGCTTGAGGATAGATTGCAACATGCAAACAGTGCAGTTGTGCTGGCAACTATCAAAGTTTTTCTAAACTTGACCATGTCCATGGCTGATGTTCATCAACAGGTAAAAGAATGTTGCTTTTCCATATAATAATGACGCTGAAGAATTTTTTGATTTGTCCTGAGCAATGTACGTACCATGCATGATAAACTTCACTGCCTTCAGGTTCAAATTTCTGTTCCTTTTTCACAAAATTAAGCTTGGGAGATCTAGTAATATATGATTAGATATTTACATTCATTTACATTGAAATAAACTGTCCATCGTAGGTATCTTTTTCCTAGCGAAGAAGGAAAAATAGAATGAAAAAATGGCCTGCGCTTCATTCATGTTGGTGGATTCTACACTCAAGATTTTTACTTGCTCTTCAGACATCAATGTTTGTGTATTATGGGGATTTATGACTTTGTAGACATGTGGACATCTGATTTGCTTTTGTTTAGGGATAGCATTTTCTGTCTAATCTCTATTATAGAGTAGGATTCTCATTTATTTTTGTATTTTCATTTGATTAGGAAACTTAACTTCTTTCCATTGTAGAGGATCCCATCTATACAGAACAGGGTTGATTTGGCTCAAATTAGATCCAATAGCAGAAATAGAAGATGCATTTGTATATTCTGTTATAGTTCTCGTATACAATATACAATAGTATTTTCAACCATGTCTAGAATGCCCTCACACGAAGCTAGTATATCTTTCCTTTCTTTCTTGTTTTCTTCTCTAAATATCTGAAGCCAAAAATGTAATGGTCTACAAAGGTATATTTTAGGCTTTGTGAATGTTATATTCATGAGAGGTGTTAGTGAGGAACAACGTGGTATATGTTTTGCTTTGCAGTTGAAATGTTAAAGCATCCACTTATTTTTTCTTTGCATAGAGGCAAAATTTGCCTTTATCTGAACATTTTGAGTATATTTTAAACTATTACACTCATGTTTATTCTGTCAAAGATGTTTGTATGGTGTTTTTGTGGGGAAACCTCATGCTCATTTCATGGTTCTTTTCACCTTTGTCCAGGTCTACGAGAGAATTAAAGCTCCACTGATGACTTTAATCAGTTCGGGAAGCTCAGAACAGTCTTATGCGGTCTTGTGTCATCTCCACTTACTTGTGATGCGAGCACCTATTCTGTTCTCATCGGACTATAAACATTTTTACTGTCGATACAGTGATCCCTCGTATATAAAGAAGCTGAAGTTAGAGATGCTCACTGCAGTTGCAAATGAAAGCAACACATATGAAATTGGTATCGTCCTCCGGATTTCCTTGTTATGGACACATATGAAATTGGTAGCTATTGAATTAGGTTTTTTATGGATTGCCTCAGTATGCACATTATCATTTGGAGCTTTTCCTAGACGATGCAGATGCAACCAATTCTTTTTAGACTTACTCTTGAAGTGTTACACCTTTACCCATGACTCACTCACTCTGCTGCCTATGCTCATGTGCCCATAATAATTGCATAGATATGCTTGATTAGTCAAAAATTTATACCTAGGGAAAATTCTCGTGAGGTGCCCGCCGCTGAAACTTATGAAAGCATTCACAATGCTAGCCAAGTTGTTCATTGTTGTATTGTTTGTCTCTCGCTTTGGATTTGCATAAATTCGTTTTGTCTAAGTGGAGGGTGTTGTGATGAGCTTAGTACGTTAGTCTTTTGTACTTTTATATGATAGTAATAAAGTGGGAAAATGTTTTAACATGCGTGTGTTTATTTTATTGTCTTTCATTATGTTTTGTTTATTGTGGAATTTCTTCTAATCTGGTCCAATAGATTTATGGTTATATATATCTTGTAATGTAGAATGATGATTGCAGATTCTAAACTCTAAAGTGTAGATTATTTGCTCGTTTGTGACTTTGCAGTGACTGAGCTCAGCGAGTATGCAGCAAACATTGACATTGCTATTGCTCGTGAGTCTATAAGAGCAGTTGGAAAGATCGCTTTACAGCAATATGATGTCAATGCTATTGTAGACAGGCTGCTTCAATTCTTTGAAATGGAGAAGGACCATGTTACTGCAGAAACATTGGTACGTTGGGAATACTTGTTTTGGATTTCCTGGCAAATAGGGCTTTGAAATGATATTTTGCATTCAATTATATACTTCTAAACAAATCTTGATACCAAATTCAAGTGTTTTAAATCTAGAGAATCATATCTACATCTGGCTTATGCATAATTAATGTGGTAAAAGAATCTACAAGAATACTAATAATGTCAGAACCACACCAATTCATTGCAAGAAAATGAATTTTGAGGCATTTAGTCTTTGTTTGTGTTCATTTTCTAGCCTAGGGCACATCCTAAATTAATAAGATATTGCACAACCTTTAGATATATCTACATCTGACTTATGTATAATTAATGTGGTAAAAGAATCTACAAGAATACTAAAAAAGTCAGAACCACACCCAATTCATTGCAAGAAAATGGATCTTGAGGCACTTAGTCTTTGTTTGTGTTCTTTTTCTAGCCTAGGGCACGTCCTAAATTAATAAGATATTGCACAACCTTTAGAAAAAAATTATAACATGAATGAAAAAGATCTGTGTTGATTTCCCTCACTCTATAGTAAAAACATAAGAGACACTGACACAAAAAATAGTAATTGTGAAGTGGAGATCAGGTATTTGTCACGTAAAGGCTATAAAAGAGTTGCATTAGATCCAGCTGTGTATCTATCTTTCTTGTTCTCGGTTTTTGAGAATTAACAATGAACATATGTTTGAGGGAACTGAATTAAATATTTATTCATCTGCATATGCCACTATATTTGGTATATGAATGATGTAGGTCTGTCTCTTGTCATCATTCATGGTTCTTTGATGTAACTGTGTATTGCAGGTGCTGGTGAAAGATTTGTTGAGGAAATATCCGCAGTGGAGTCATGATTGCATTGCTGTTGTAGGCAATGTCAGCAGTAAGCATGTACAGGAGGCAAAAGCTAAAGCAGCTTTACTTTGGATGCTAGGTGAATATGCATCTGATATGCCAGATGCACCATATGTTATTGAGGGTTTTGTTGAGAATTGGGCTGATGAGGATTCACCAGAGGTAAACTTATCTTTACTATTTTATATTATTGTTTGTCTTTACAAGTTTTGTAAATCCTTGACATCAACATCTTAAGAACCTTATTTTTCTTTACTTTATGGGTTAATGTAGCCTTTATTAGAGTGTTTTCTCTCTCCACATACTGTTGTTAAATTAGGTTACTTTTTGAGTCAGTTTCTTTAGTGCTGAAACCAAGTAACCTTTTTCGTCCTACATACGACATGAATGACACACTAATGCTTTGAATTCATCAATGTGCTTTTATGCTAGGTTCGTCTGGAGCTACTTACAGCTGTTGCAAAATGCTTTTTTAAAAGGGCACCAGAGACACAGAAGATCCTAGGATCAGCACTTGCAGCTGCTTTATCTGATGTTAATCAGGTGAGTGGGTTCACTTTTCTATGTTTTCTAGTTGGCTCCATACTAAGCCACATATGCATGTACAACCTATTCTTTACTCATCATTCCTTGAATGTCATTGATCTTCTTTGGTTCTCATTATTTAAACCTTGTTTTTATCTATGTTAGATGTAAAACCTTGGGTTTGTACCTTCGTATGAGTGTGCACATATCAGATAATTTCAAGCCATAGATTGTTACCCATACTAAGATTAGATTAGATCATTTTCAGCGTCCATAGAGAGGCCAATATTGACCCATGGGACCTAAGTACTCAAGTTTTCTTGATGTGTCTCCTTCCTAAGCAGGGATATTCATACTTCGAAGCATAAAGTCTTGATGTGTGAATAAGGCATACATATATTAGCTCAACCTTCTTGTCGTTCTCTTTAATGTGGTACTCAAGTCATCACTGCATCTTAATGTCATAATAGCTTTCACGAATTGCACCATATGTAGAGCATTTAAAAGCAAATGATACTATTCCTCTATTACCCCTTCCTTACACGTTACACACCTTTAAATTTGGCGGATTTTCATGCCATAATGCACGTCAATACCTAGCTTGTGTGAATGAGTGCGAAGGAGTATTAGGGCTCTATGAGAATTAATACTCATGTTAGTAATGACAAGGTTAAATACAATCACTAGACCTTCTTGCCTTAAATTGAACCCGACATTCTAATTTTGCCCTTTTTGGTGTCTTTCCATGTCTTCCTTAGTGGTTCCATTTATTTTTCCTCAATAACTACATAGTTCATTGAATCACTTGAAAGCTTTAAGAGATCTTCCACACCCCATCTTTTGAACCATTTTTTGATGTCAACTACCCAACCAAATGAGAAAATTTTGCTCTTCCAAGCAAGATGTGGTATCTATACTTTGGCATATTCATGACTTTTGTAATGCATCTATATACTCTCTGTGGTGTCAATATCTCTATAGGTCAAACACTTGTTTCCAAGAGCATAACCTGATAGGAGGTGGTGGATTTACTCCTAGTGTTCTTGTCAAAAACATCTTTTGAATCGTCTTAATCTCAGTTCATGTATTAAGAGGGATAGTGCCACCCTACACTTCTACGCCATAAAGCAAAAGTTTTGTTACCATGACATTAAATAACATCAGTTTCACTTCCCATCCATCACTTTGGTTTTATTGATTTTCCAACATATAATAACTTTTCCAACTAAGTCTAGACTCAAAGCAGACACTCCATTTGTTTGTGGTAGGTACATCGATACCAGGGTACTTAAAGCTTTGTACAAATTGTACATGCTCTCCCTTATATATAAGCATAGAGTATTGGTGAGGTTGGATGGTTTGCACTGCCATCATTTTTGTTTTATCCGCATTTACAGTTTTGGCCATCAACATCATATGAAAAGATAACCACGTCATTTGCATATAAAACAATAAGATAACTTGTTGCATATATTTTGGAGCATCTAATCCTTCTTCTCTTGCAACCTTATTCACCACTTCCAATTTATCAATACATAAACCAAGGACTATAGATGATAGTGTCGAACAGAGAAAAAGATAGAGTGATGGAAGAAGGATATAAAGAAAGAAAGAAAGAAAGAAAGAAAGAAAGAAAGAAAGAAAGATATATTAATGTCTTTTAAGAGGCCAAAGAACAGAAGAAGAAAGGAACAAAATGATAAGAGAAGAATGGGTGTATTAAGATAGGATGAGCACAAGAGGAACCGGATACAAGATAGGTGATGAGAGCTAAAGACCAGTGTTCATTCGAATTGATTTGAGAAGACCTGTATGTCTCTATTTATAGGTTCCTATAGAATAGCCTAGAGATTTCTATAATGTTCTATAATGTTCTAGACCTAGAATATTCCAAGATGTTCTAGGATATTCTAGAACGTTTTGGAATGTTCTAGAGTTTTTACAATAATCAATATATTACAAAAAGTAGCTTTTATCATCTCATATGACAATAGGATATCTTAATGGTTGGGTCCAGGCCATGATGTTAATTCGTTCATGACAGATAGTGGACATCCTTGCTTAACTCCCATGTTACTTAAGAAGTATTTTGAGGATTCATTCTCTATTTTTAGTTGGCATCTAACTTGTTCATATAATCGTGCAATAGCAACTTGATACTAATGGCATGCCCATTTCTAGCATTCTATTCCAAAGCTCACTTTGTGGTACTATATCAAAATTTTAAAAAAATCAACAAAACAACAATAGAGCGTTTTCCTTGTAGCTAACCTTCTTCCATAAATATGCTTAATGCAATCAAATGATCTACCGTGGAGTGTTTTGGTCTAAATCTTGCTTGCCAAAGTGCTCATTTGTTTTGACTTTTAGCCCATGCACTTATCGTTTGCTCCATGATAGTGCTATACAATTTAGTGCCCACCATGATTGTGCGACAATTTGATATACTTGATTCTTCATTATGCTTAATGTAACCAAATGATCTACGGTGGAGTGTTTTGGTCTAAAGCCCGCTTGCCCAAGTGCTCGTTTGTTTTGACTTTAAGCCCGTGCACTTACCTTTTGTTCCATGATTGTGCGACAATTTGATACGTGATTCTTATCTCTTGCTTTAAAAGTTGGCTTAATCGAATTCATGACCTAACCATCAAGCCTTGTTTATAACTTGATTTATAATGGTCATTATCCAATGGTGTTTGCATGGCATTGTCCATTTTAAAAGCTTAGTTTTAATGACACTTACATTAGTTGCTTCCCCAATAACCATCTTTTTTGCTCCCTTATTGACATCTTCAATGCATGTATTACAAGGTCTTTCCAATGTTCTCAGCCATCGGAGCCACTCCCTCATGTGTATATAGCCTTTGTAACATTAAACCATTTACAACGATCAAGTTTGTGCAGTCAAGCATATGTATAAGAATTCTTCCATAATCGTCACAATACAATATTTTGAGTCATGTAATAGACCAGAATCCACTTATATTTTCTTTTGGTTGTTGGGTTCTTATTTTGAATCCCCAAAAAACTTCACCACTTTAGGGTTATGAGAGTTTTTATGGACGGGGAAAAACCTCCTAAAGAGGGAAAAAATGCCCCTGTAGTCCTAAGTGTGTTCACACACATGACTGTCCTAAGTGTGTTCACACATTACTGTCCTAAATGTGTTCACACACATCACTGTCCTAAGTGTGTTCACACATGACTGTCCTAAGTGTGTTCACACATGACTGTCCTAAATGTGTTCACACACATCACTATCCTAAGTGTGTTCACACATCACTGTCCTAAGTGTGTTCACACACATCACTACCAAAATATGTCAACAAAACCCCCTTGGGAGTGATGCGGTGAACAAGGAGCTGACACTCATGCTTAAACAAGTGCCAAGCTATGTGGATAGAGATGAATCCACAAATGGGATTTCTAAAGCTTTGCGGAAAGCTTCAAACTTCTCCCTAGGCAGAGCCTTTGTGAAGAGGTCTGCAATGTTCTCCTGCGTGGGCACATAAGCCAAACTGCTCTCTCCAGCGGAGAACCTTTCCCTGTCGTAGTGATAATGCACCTCATTGTGCTGAGTGCGAGCATGGAACACAGGGTTCCTCGCAACTGCCATTGCGCTTTGACTGTCAGTGAAGATGGTGATGGCAGAAGACTGACCAACACCCAAATCAGCTAAAAGGCGTCTGAGCCACACACACTCAACTGTAGCTGTGAAAGCTGCCCTATACTCAGCCTCACAACTAGAAGTGGCCACAGTAGGCTGCTTCTTGCTCAACCAAGATATGCATGAGCTACCAAGCATGAAGCAAAAACCACTTGTGGACACACGAGTGTCATAACAACCAGCCCAATCAGAGTCAGAAAAAGCATGCAGGTCTGGCGGTAGTGATCCCCCCTTGGGATAAAACAACCCAAGTAACTGCCTGCCAATGCTTAACTCCTGGGCAATGTATAAACCTGCTCATTTGAGAGACAAAAAACTGAATGTCAGGTCGGGTTATGCATAAGTAAATCAAGCATCCAACTGCCTGCTGATAGAGAACAACATCAAATGCATCTCCATGAGAGTGGCATCAAACCTGTCTTCGTGGGAGTGGCAATAGGTTTACAGTCTTCAAGGCCAAAACGTTGTAATAATGTGGCAATGTATTTCGATTGTCACAAAGCTATTCCACCATCAACTTGCATGAATTGAATGCCCAAATAATGATTCAAATGCCCCAAATCTGACATCTCAAAAGAGGCATACAAATCAGCCATAAAGTCAGCAATATACTTCTCATTGGGACCAGTGAGCAACATATCATCGACATACACAACCATGATCAGAAATACATCATCAGCACGCTTAACATATAAGGTGCTTTCAGTTGGACTATTCTCAAACCCAAATGCAATCAAATAGGCATGTATCTTTTCATACCAAGAACGCGGTGCTTGCTTCAAGCCATATAATGCCTTTCTCAACCTGCACACTTTGTGTTCATGCCCTTTCTGCACAAAACCACGGGGCTGGTATACATACACTTCCTCATGAAGATCACCATTTAGAAATGCTGTTTTAATGTCCAACTAATGTACATTCCAACCACGATGAGCTACAATTGCACAAATGCTACGAACAGTAGTCATACGGCAGGTGGGAGCAAAGGTCTCATCAAAATCAATGCCTTTTTCTTGGGCATAACCTTTCACAACAATCCTAGCCTTATACCTGTCAATTGTTCCATCTGGTTTACGCTTTAGCTTATATACCCACTTAGTGCCAATAGCCTTCTTGCCAGGAGGCAAGTCACATAAAGACCATGTACTAGTCTTCATAATAGCATTATATTCTGATTGCATAGCAGCCATCCAATTTTCTGAATTTTGTGCTTCATCAAAAGAAACAGGCTCATTCTCATCGCAAAGACCAGAGGCAGCCATAGCATAACAATCTGATGCAAAAGCACGATGATGACCTGAACGAGTACAATATGACAAAGGAAAGTCCAATTTACTGTCTTGCAAAGTCTGCAACAGCCATTTATGACAAAGGAAAATCCAATTTACTGTCTTGCAAAGTCTTTGCCTCTATATCAGCCCTCTCATTAATAAGTGCATCATGTAAGTCTGCATCAGAAATAGAATGATCTGCATTAGAAATGGAATGATCTACATCATTATGAGTAGCTTCCAAAGGCTACACTTAACTGTCCACTTGTAAACAGAGACAACAAAGTGTCATACACATCTTTGGAGCTAACTGATGTCTCCTTCATACATGAAAGAAGTGGCTGAATTGCATCCTCCACAAAAACAACATCACGGCTAACCAAAATGCATTTAGATTGTGGATGGTACAGACGATAGCCTTTACTTTCAGAATTGTATCCTACAAAAATACATTTCACTGCTTTATCATCCAATTTTTTGCGTTGTTGTTTAGGCACTAATGCATATGCCAAACATGGCTTTTGGCCATGCCAAGCTTCATATGGAGTGAGAGTGCAGTGCTTTAGTGGGACACCTGTTGAGTACATATGCTGCACACATGACAGCCTCAAGCCAGAAACTATGTGGTAAGGCTTGACTTTTGACCATACACCTCACCATTTCCATGAGTGACCTGTTATTTCTTTCAGCAACTCCATTTTGTTGAGGTGTATACGGTACTGTACACTGATGTTTTATCCCACCTTCAGCCAGAAATGCATTAAACTCAGAAGACATATACTACCCCCCTCGATCAAAACGGAGGGTGCCCATTTTACATGCTGACAAATTCTCAGCCAAAGCTAGAAATTGTTTGAAGCACAGAAACACTTCGGACTTTGCCTTCAATGGATATACCCATCCATGCCAAATCTTTGCATCTGAAATAGCTTGAGAATCCTGTATGCACAGGCTGAATCATTTATAGATCTTTCATAATCTACGAGTTTATACAGCCCACGACATAAAATGCAGGAAACAATAATAACATCCCCATTGGAAAGATCATGAATTGTACACCTGTCATCAACAAATTTAACAACCAAGCCAACCTTGGCTAATGCTGAAACTGACAACAGATTTTTCTTAATCCCTGGCACAAACAAAGCATCTGACAAGATGAGAGGACTACCATCAGCAGTAGTCAAAATGATCTTACCAACACCCATAACTGGATAAGATGAGTTGTTGGCGCATGTGACAGTATTCCCTGTAGGGGCAGGCTCCAATGAAGTGAAGAAATTGCGCTGCGAGGTAATATGTTTGGTTGCCCCACTGTCGAAGTACCAAACATCTGATTGTACAACAGACATACATTGTTCAAGTGAAGATGGGTCAAAACTGCAAACAGTAGTAAATGCCCATTCTTCATTCTACACAAGATTTGTAGACTCTGTTTTTGGTGCAGAGACTTCTGCAACAAGGAGTCCTGCCTCCTTTTTCTTTGCCTCTTTTGCAGCCAAATTTTGACAGTTCTTCATAATATGATCAATTCCTTTACAATATTTGCAAAACAGTTTTTGTTTCTGCTCTTGTTTTTTTTCATTCACTTGTGAATTATTAGCAAATCTTTGCTTGCTAGCAGAAGAGTTCCATTTACCTTTGCCCTTCTGACTAGCTAAGGAAGCTTAATCTACAACACGCATATTAGACCTATTTTGCCTAGACTGATCTTCTTGTAACAAAATAGAGAATAGCTCCTCGAATGACAAGGCATTGGGATTAACTTTCATCATTAAACGAAGGGTAGAAGCAAAACTTTGATATGAATCAGGAAGACCATTTAGAACGGTTTGCACAAGTTAACTATGTGGCATCATTTCATCAGCAGAAATTAATTGTTCCTTTAAATCTTTGATTTTTGTAAGAAAGCTGTCCATAGAATCACCTTCATTCATGTGCTCGCTCTCCAATTGTTTTCGGAGATAAGCAACATGAGCCTCATTTCTTGCTTGGTACAAAGTGGTAAGAGTATCCCAAGCATCCTTTGCTGTCTTGCAAGAGCGAATATGGGGAATAATGGTACGTTTCACAGACAAAGCTATCAAAGCATATGCCTGAGCATCTCTTCCATCCCAACGAAGTTGCTCTGTAGTTGGTACAACAGAAACTATAGCATGGGCATGAGCAGGATGATCAACATCCTTGACAGAATCAATACCATCAGCATTTGTGTTCTCAACAACAGGACGTTTTTCAGCCCCTTGAACCACATTCCACAACCCCTTTGCTACTAATACATGGCGCATCAACAGTTTATCCTCAACAGCAAGCATCCGAAATACATCATTGCTCTCAGCCATGGCCGTAATTCCATCCAGTTTATCCCCAATAGCAAGCATCCGAAATACATCATTGCTCTCAGCCATGGCGGTGGACTGAACACGTTTTGATGTAAAAAATGGACTGCTGAATGAATAAAAGCTAATAACATACCTCTTTGACTTGAAAGATGAACAAGCGAAGAGAAAAGGGAAGCAAATCTGATTTGTGAGGGTTATGGGAATGTCTTGGAAGACTCAAGGAGGCTTTTTCTAGGATTGAATCGACTTGGAAGCAGAAAAAAAACATACAATTGAAACTGCGCAGAGGAAGAAAACATGCAGAAATTTGTTCTTTCAACAGCAGAAAAATGCCACCACATATGGCACAAACGGATTGCGTATGAGAGCCGTTACATTGCTGCTCAAATGTCGCTTTGTAGCTCTGATACCACTGTTGGGTTCTTATTTTGAAATCCCCAAAAAACTTCACCACTTTAGGGTTATGAGAGTTTTCATGGAAAGGGGGAAAAAGCTCCTAAAGAGGGAAAAAATGCCCCTGTAGTCCTAAGTGTGTTCACACACATGACTGTCCTAAGTGTGTTCACACATTACTATCCTAAATGTGTTCACACACATCACTATCCTAAGTGTGTTCACACATCACTGTCCTAAGTGTGTTCACACACATCACTACCAAAATATGTCAAAATTGGTATCTCTATGTTTTGGTATTTTCAAACTCGTAAAGTCTCTCATAATCAACACTTTACCAACCTTCTCAAAAGCAAGTATATCATCATGTTCCAACCCAAATCTACTATAGTAGTTTAACTCTTTATAAGGAATGTGGCTATGTAGAGGTTCTCTTTGCCATTATCTTCCGCCATCGTAGGTGCTTCCCTCGCTTCGGAGACCTCTCCATTCTAGATCGACCTATGCTAGAGATCTTTTGAAGACAGAAGTTACAATATATCTAACATGAGAATCTCACATGTAGCAAAAAACAAATTCCCCCATCTCTTGTTATCTTATTTACTATTGTATTTATCGAGTAATATTTATTTTATTGTGATTTGTTGTTCTCAAAGACGATACAACATTTAAGATGTAATCTCTTGTTTGGTCTTATAGGCCATTCTGGCCTCTTAAAAGACGTTAATATATCTTTCTTTCTTTCTTTGCCCAAATTCATCTCTATCCATAGGTATTGTGTATAATCATCATGCTATACTTGTACGTCCAATATTCACTTAGGAGTGAGGCCATATCGATTTATAAGGTAGTCGTCTATCTTAGGCATAATTTTGCATCATGCTCCCAAGTTTCGACCAAAAATTTAACATCAACACCTCATGCTACATCACTTAGTCCCAATCCCTTATCCCATGAATATCCTCTACAAATCTAAACAAAATTTTCAAAATTGAGGTATATGTAGTCCCATGGATCATTATTTGCTATGCATTTTGAATGCCTTTCCTAGATGCATATGCTTTCCTGTAACGTTCTTTCTTTTTTGGAGTTCAATCCTTCGTTATAAAGAAACTTGTACTCTTGAGATACACTCTATTGCTATCTAAAATGATATCTTTTTTGTGTTTATCTAGGATTGTACAAACAATATATCGGAAAGATGTTTCCTCTAACCTTTTCTTACCAACCCTATGTGGCACATACAATACCATCTTCCATTGCAAAACGATCTTCCAAGAATTTGTAATATTCTTTTTTAGAGAAAGTGTATTCTTTGATTCATTGTCTTGCATGCTTCTAATAACAACTTTATTCTTTCTTCTTTCAATTTGCTCTTTTGCAACTTGTGCATTTATAGTGTTAGAATTCATTGCAAGATTTGTGTGTATTGTGGTTTTTGGTGCTTCTCTTAGGAGAACATCTTTTTGTTGACATATTTTGGTAGTGATGTGTGTGAACACACTTAGGACAGTGATGTGTGACCACACTTAAGACTACAGGGGCATTTTTTCCCTCTTTAGGAGGTTTTCTCCCCTTGTCTATAAATACTCTCATAACCCTAAACCGTGGAAAAGTTTTTGTGATTCAAAACAAGAACCCAACACTTAACTTTGTCATGATCACATCTTCCTTTGCTTCAAGTGTAGATTTCATTTCAACATTTTCCTTCATTAGCATCTCTTTTTCCACTTCTAGATTTAACATTTTTTGTTCAATTGTAGGCATCCAATTATTTTGCATTTGAATAGTCATTTTTTTCATTGCATGTAGTTCCTCTTTCATCGTTATATTTTGAATCTCCATTCCATGTTGAAGATTTAATTCTCCTTCTTTACAAGCATGTATTTCACTTTGCAAATTTATAATTGTTTCTTGCGTAGATATATACATGGTCGCAATTTTTTCAATGGATAGATTATGCACATCCTTCTTTGGGCTTTAATTTACATCATCAATAGCTCTTGCACCTCTTGGAATATTTACTACTAGCAATGAGCCCTGATTGGTTTGGTTTGGTTTTTTTGCAGTGAAACCCAACCCAACCATTTCTAGAAAACAAAAACCAAACCAAACTGTTTATCAACTCCCAAGCCACTTAAACCAACCCTTTTACGAAAGCTAAGCCAAACCATTCTAACCAAACTGTTTAGGGAAAAGTTGAAACCGAACTGAACCATTTAGTCACAAATTTAAACCTAACCATTTAAGTCAAATTAATTTTAATAATTTAGAATAAAAATACACTAAATTAAATAAGCATTTAAGTGAAGTTAATTAAAAAAATAAAAAAATACAATAAATTACATACCATTTAAGCTAAATTAATTAAATAAATAGAAAGACATTAACTAAACCATTAAACCAAACCATTTAAACATATAAACCGATAAACCCAAGTTTTAGAGCGAAACTAAACTAAAACCAAAAATATTTGAACCAAACCAAACTGCTTAATTATATTGAACTTATCAAACTGTTAAACCATGGCTTAATGGTTCGGTTCAGTTTAAGCCGAAACTAGGCCCATAGCCATTTGCTACTAATGAATAGACAAGTAAAAGAGAATGTACCTTGTAGTTGTTGAGCGAGGTTTATGAAAATTAATCTTCAGTTCCAAGAAATGTGGACCACAGAAACAATCAATCATAACTTATCACCACAGTATCAGCATGCACTGTCTAAACATGCATTAGAAAGCTCTCTAGAAGAGCTTTCTGAGGAGCTAAAGAACACAACAATGATGAACTGAGCACAAAACGACAAGTGAAAACTAGTAAGGAAGGAGGAGAGACCTCAAGCTTAAGTTATATAAAGATCTAAATCTCACATGATTATAAACGACAAACTTTAAGTTTTGTGTTTCTAAACCATAGCCATCTATGTCTAGTTAGTCTAATACCTAATGGGCCATATCAGGCCTTTGATTAACGCCCTAATAATGTTATGAATTATGCTCAGTGGCCATCCATTATACAATTTGACAGTACAGTGCAAAAAAACAGGGTGAATAGGAGATCTAGAGATGCCAGAAATGAGAAACGAAAAAAAAAAAGCAAATTAATTATTTGTGCAAAGCTCTCTGCCTATATTTTATTGTTGGTGTCTCATGACATATTTGTCAATATTAAGTTCACTTTTTGGGTTTCTGAATAGGTCTCTGAATGTGGAAAATTTTCATCTGCTATCTTTTTTAATCAGGATGTTCATGACCGGGGACTACTCTACTATCGGCTTCTACGACATGGAGTTGAAACCGCTGAGCGGGTTATTAATCCTACAAAACAAGCTGTTTCTGTGTTTGCCGAGACACAAAGCAGTGAAATTAAGGACCGGATATTTGATGAATTCAACAGTCTTGCAGTTGTTTACCAACAGGTCAAATTTTCAGATTCCTACTTTGTATTTTAGGTTAAAAGGAATCCTTTTTTGATAAGTTAATAATTAGAATAAGCTCAAGGAGATAAATCATAAATATCTTTGATTTCAGTCACCTATTTAGTAGTATTTACCTTTCATCTGTCTATTTGTTTTCCAAGTTTTTGAAAATGTTTTGGAAATCTCAGATATTTAGCAAAAGCCCACAGATCCAGAGTAGGAGCATGAATTGCTTTTGCTAAAGCATCTTTCTCTTGGATTTTTTTATCATCTGCAGCCTTCATACATGTTCTTAGATAAAGAGCATAGAGGAGGCCCTCTTGAATTCTCAGATGATGCCGCATCGGTGACAGAATCGACAGACACCATGTTGCCAGGTCAGAATGTGGATGCAAATGATAATGACCTCCTATTGAGTGCCTCAGAGAAGGAGGATATTAAAGCAATGGCAATAATAAGCAATGGCTCTTCAGCTTATCATGCACCTCCCACTTCAACCGATCTGCCATTATCGAATTCACTTGTTATTACCAGTATGTTACCTCCTCCACAGTCTTCTTCCTCAGCGATTGATGACCTTCTTGGGCTGGGTGTTCCTAGCATACCTGCAGCTCCCGCTCCACTTGCTCTTGCTACGAAGCCGATCCTAAGTCCATCAGACTTTCAACTGAAATGGAGACAGCTTCCAATTACATCTTCTCAGGTACGCATGGCCTATATAGGTATAGGTATAGGTATAGGTATAGATATAGATATAGATATACTTATAAGTATGTGATATATGTAGGCCATGAATGTGTAGTAACTTTACTAGGTTGTTAAATCAAGAAAATTAAAAAAGAAATAAAAATGGAAGATTCCACATTTGATAAATAAAGTACCCTGTAAACCAAAGCAGGTCAATATTTTTAAGAATGTAGACTATTTTAACTTGAAGCTATTAAAATGTAACGGGAGATTTCTCTGAAGTGTCTTTTGTTTTTATTTTTCTGCTTAGGAATATGCTTTGTCTCCTCAAGCTTTGATGAATTTGACGGGACCCCAACCGCTTCTACGCCACATGCAAACCAAGTTAATACATTGTATTGCCTCAGGTGGCCAAGCACCAAATTTCAAGTTCTTTTTCTTTGCACAAAAATCCGCCACAGTCACTACTTCTAGATATTTCTTGGTTGAATGCATAGTAAATCTCACGTCAAAGAAGTGCATTGTAAATTACAAGATGGATGAGCCTGATCTTTCCCAGAGTTTTGTTGAGATCTTCAAGTCGGCAATTCAAGTGTTCGGTTCATAGATCCTATTTATATTATGTAGATTTATCTCTATTTAGTGGTTTGAAAAATCCACCAAGATAAGGGGTGCAAGGTGCAACTTTTGTCAAGATGATTGTATGATTTTCTCGAGTAGTTTAGCATCATCACCTGGAGCTTCATCTGCAGTGAAGGCACGATAAAGTATTGAGAAATGGCAACCATATAGTCTCGGTCTCAAAGAACCAACTTGGGAATGAAAAGATTCATCATCATCCATCATACAAGTTAGGTCATGCTGTGCTATCCATAGTTGCATTGTAAAACCCTAAATCTAATAAAATCACCTTGAAGTACTAGTTGAAGGTAAGTGAGGTTCCCTGATGGATATTTTTGCAGGATAAAGCCACACCCGAAGTGACAATGACCAAAGATTTTGTAATGAAAAAGATGTGCTATCTGATATGTCAATGTGATTATAGTCATTGTTTGTTTTACATTTTTTATGCGTTTCCTTCAGTTAGTTCCAACTAAAAGATCTTGTATGTGTGAAGACATGGGATCAAGAAATACATCTATTTATCTTTTTTTCATTCATATTTATGTTATAAATGTGTGTGCGTCTTTTTGTAGACAAACCTTTAGTGGTACAGGGACTGAAAACTCAAGACAAACATAAGAAATGTAACTGGCCTTGATCACTCGAGATGAACAAGGGTAACTAGTAAATGAAAAGAGGTATCGAGCGAATTGAAAACAATTTTAAGCATGCATTCAAAAAACCAATTAGCTTATGGCAAAAATATGGCTTATATGCTGGAAACATGTTTTTCAGTAAAAGAGGTGTTTGGTCTTCAAAAAAATATTATGCAGAATTGTATGTATATCTACATCCAAAGGAAACTAATGAGGATTTGAGATTGATGAACTATTGGAGTGTTATTTTGTATGCAGATAAATTGTAGGCTTTATACATCTTATTTTTTGCTCACAAAGGTGTATAGACCATAATGTATGTATTTACCGTTGAGGAAAATATGTATTACCTTCCTCTTTATACAAGGTACATGAACTTTGATACATCACATGCCCTTTCCCTTCGGTTGTGAGATTTACCATTTGTTTTGGACCATACCCCTTGTGCATCCAATATCGGGTGAAACATGGTTCCACGATTTGGTTCGCTTGCCCAAAGCTAATTTAAACAAATATGAGATTGCAAAATAAACCATGGTAGATACATATTGTGAGGATATGTGGTGTATGCAATAGTCATCATTTGTTTGGGAATAATGAGTGAAAGGAGCGTGGAAGGATTTGTTACTCAAGGGAAGATCTCATTTCTCTAATGTTGTGTACATGGAATTTTGAGAATTGGTGTGTGGCTACAGCAAAGATAAATGGTGTGGCCACTTGCAAGCAATGTGAATAAGTAGATGAAACCCTTCTCATCTATTTTGGATTTCACCCATTTGACACTTTTCATGCAACAAGTTGCCTAGTATCTAAAATGTTCCTAGTTCACTAGTTTTGAAAGCTATTCTCGCTCTTTGGCTTTTTTACCATCTGACATTGAGGACCTTAGGTATCATTGGATGGGCTTTATGGATAATTTAGGATGCTGCAATCAACAAAATTTTGGGTAATTGATTATGGTTTATATTGACTCTTTAGTTTTGCTCGTTAACATTTCCTTTCTGTTAGTTGATATCGTCTTTCAATGCAAAATGACTCAACTTATGGTTCTTGGTGGTCTAGTTATATTTGGCATCAAGTTTTTGAAGGGAGATAACACAACACCCATAATTTTTTATGAACTTCCAAAACATCCCTCAAATTTTCAAAATACCCTCTCTTTCAAGCTTATGAATGAACACAAATGTTCGAGTGTACATAGTGCAATAGTAGAGAATGGGTTATGGAAAATGTTCTTTGCACTACATGTCAACCCTAGAGGTAAAGAGAGGAATAGTCTGTAAGCCATATGGAAAACACAACGAGAAAGCATTTCAAGGAGATCATATACTTGATTAGAATGACCACTTTTGTGAGATGTAGACAACTATAGATAAATGATGAGAATGACTTCACATAGTCTTGGTTTGAACTTTGGAAATTAGTAGATATGCAATATCCTTCATGAATTGAGTTGGATTTGTCGATTATGTGAGGTGATTTGGAGGATGAGACATGTTAGCTTATGAGAGAATCTACAACAAACATTGTGGTAACTCAAACTCATTAGTTTTCTTCAATCATCTTGGATTATAAATACAATCCCCATATTTGAGATACTAGATTGTAGAAACAAATACTAAAAATTGTAGATGTAAACGGTATAGAGTTGGAGTAGACGATAGTCTTCACTCAAATATATTATATGACCTTTTTCACAATGTTGATTATGTTGTATGATCATGTCTAAGATGAAATAATAAAAATTCTACCTCTCTACAATTTCTAGAGACCAGGAAACACTTTTGAACATTACTTTAAAGACAACAATTGGCCTACGAAATAAATCAGGTGAGAAAATTTATTTGCATCCAATATTAAAGAAAGTGAGACACCTCTATTTATTAGGGGTGTAGCACTATGAGGACCTCCACCCCACCAACAAGGATCAAGAAGGAGCCACGAAGAAGAGAGAACAATAAGTTGTGCCTTTTTTATTAATGACTTATTTGATGATTGTATCATGCTACAATGTGGATCCTTTAATTGTTGTCTTCACTAATTCCCATGTCCTCATAAGGCTCATTTACATATTACAATTTACAACCCTTTAAAAGCGAACTTTTCACACACTTGGAGATTATCGTTATCGTTATTTACATATTGTACTTGTTTCTAAACTTTGGATTTTAATGCTTACATAATCAAGGGGTGAGGATAAAGTGTAACAACTTTGAATCTAGAGAATGTCTTATGCCCATGGTAGTATGATGATACAAAAGCAACTCAATGGGGTTTGAAACATGTTTGTCACGACGAGAGGATGAGTGGTGTTGGTGTGAGGGCTGAAGAAGATCATGAGGGGATGAGGAATAATTTTCACTTATTTTGTTGTTATTTGCATGGGACATTGGTGGTATTCAGTGAGATGGTTGATGTGGACTGAATGACACAATTTGTCTGTTTTTAGGAGTGATGATGGTGGGGGGGATGAGAATCACACTAGACTCATTTTGTTGTTATGAGTACAGGACCTTGGTAGTAAGTGGCGAGATGGTTGATGCAGA
>NW_028230769.1:0-33869 GCF_043228905.1 Azolla caroliniana
AGCATATGAGGAGATCATCACCTTTGGAAACATGCCAGAGGAATTTGGACAGGGGATGATACATCTCATTCCTAAAAGTGGTGGGAGTGCCAATGACATTAGTAAGTGGCGGCCCATAACTCTTCTCAATATTGTCAACAAGTTGCTTGCAAAAACCGAGGCACACTGCTTAGCACCACTTCTCCCACTTCTCCCTCAACTCATTCATTTGCCCCATATAGGTTTCGTTAGATATCGGAGCATCTTACACAACCTTTTCTCATTTTGGGAAGCAGTAGCCCTTGCCAAGCGTACCAACAACAAGGTAGTTGTGGTGCTCCTAGATTTTGAGAAAGCATATGACATGGTATGTTGGAACTTTCTAGAAAGTGTGATTGGAAAACTCGGTTTTCAAGAGTCATGGATCCAACACATTGCAGGATTTTATAAGAACGCCAGCAGTAGTGTTTCATTAGCAGGTGAAAGGGGCCCCTTCTTCCGAATATCGCAGTCTGTACAACATGGATGCCCGTTGGCTTCATCCTTATTTCTATTATACGCCGAAGCACTCTCTAGTTTTCTCAACTCGCGACAACTAAACCTACGTGGTCTTAGGGTGCCGCATTCTCACCAAAGCCTACTGGATATAGAATTTGCATATGGCACTGCAATCTACCTACAAGGGGACTTGGAAAATCTACAAAAGCTAGAGAGTGGTTTAGACGTATTTTGCAAGAGATCCAATGCCATGATCAATTGGCACAAATCCTATGCAATATGGCTTTCTCATGAAGCACATCCTGCGTGGCACCCCCCATCCCGCTTTCAAGTGGATCAATCAAGGAGCGAGCACCAAATATTTGGGTTTCCAAATTGGGTTCAATGTCATACCTCCGGAGACTATGATTGCACCAGTTATTCATTCCATTCAACAAAAGTTGATACATTGGAGTTCAAAAAAAACTCTCACTAGCGGGGATAATGGCAAATCAGGTATTACTCACAACAACATGGTACAGCCTATCATGTTGGACAATCTCCAAGGAAAGTATACACCAGATTCAGTAATTGGTACGCAACTACATTTGGTCTGGTAAGGAAGATCATGCAACTCAGGCCAATGTGGCGTGGCCTATACTCACATCACCTAAGTCGAGAGGAGGATTGGGTCTTATTGATCCCCTCTCACAATCAAAAGCCCTACTCGCCAAAATTGTGGTGCGAGGACTCCAACCAGGGAATGATTGCTAGAAAAAGTTGTTGCGATTACGTTTCGCTTACTTTAAACCAAAAAAAGGGGCCAATTGGGACCCCAAAACTGGATGGATTCTAAACATGGAGCTCAAACCTAGTTTCTCCCGCCAATTGGAGGATAGATTCAATGCATCCATGTGGAAGGCGTGGTGTGACATTAGACGAGGGCTCAAGTGCGACCAACCTAACTCTGAACCTGCTTGGCTCAGTCAACGTATTCTATGGAACCCATGTATAAGAGATGAATCTAATCAACTAATTGGATCAAGTAAGGGGTTGTCATGGGGATACATTGCAGAAGGTCCAAGAAAAGGTATAGAATGTTGGAGACGGTTTATGTCATTGCCAATACAAGTCCAAGCCAACATACTCCATGGAATCATGGGCAGATGGGATATAAGATCTGAAATCATTAACACTCTACTAATTAGGGAAGTTGTTAATCAAAGGATGACAATAGAGAAATGGATAGGCTACGAGGAGGAGGGCTCTTTGCTCCCCAAAGGTAAGGAAACACCATACATGATCACAAGCTCTGAATTGCAAGACAATGAGACACCAACACAGAATAAGGCAATTCAAGTTCTAGCGTATACTGGGCATAAATCGATTGTAGATCCTAATCCTATCAAAGTACAACAAGATTGGCACATATGTACCCACGAAAACACATGGCTACGTAAGGTTAGTCGGGACCCTTTGCAATGGACATGGCATGATCCTTACGCGGGGCAAGGAAGCAAACCCATCCCTTTCTTTCAATTCACAACTAGATTGGGTCGCCATATTCTAGCTGCTCAAACCGCCCAAGAGCCGGCTGCTGCAAAGGTCTGGCACACATATCATGTTCCTCACACAATTATCACCAAGTTTTGGAAAAAACTCTGGAAACAACAACACGTGGCGAATCACCACTTTCCAATGGTTATTAATACATAGGTCACTACCGGTTGGTGCATGGCAGCGTGGGAACCTTAGCTCTCCTAATTGTGTAGTGTGCCCAAATGCAATAGAATCAATCTAACACGCTCTGTGGGACTGCCCAGAATCCCATCGAATATGGCAGGGGGTTGGCCGCTTATTGCAATTATGCCAGGTGCAAGGCTTAATCAAGTGGGGAAATATATGTTGGCTATCATGGCAGGCCCCACTTGACAGATACGAGCATTAAGAGGGGATGATTTTGGTGATAAAAGCACAAGAGGTTTTTTTCTCCACCATCGACAATGTCCACTCAACTCCTATGAATGCCAAATCTCAAGTTGTGTTGGAATTGGTTAGCCCAATAACTCTTTGGACTCTATGGGGGAGAAAAAAGGTAGCAATGGTCTCTCTACTATGGTCTTATATCATTTTTGGTATGGTCAAGGAATTGCTTAAATGGTCTTATATAATTTTTGGTATGGTCAAGGAATTGTTAAATGGTCTTAGATCATTTTTGGTGTGGTCAAGGAAGTGCTCAAGTTAATATTTGCAACGGACACTTAGCATTGATGGGGATCATATTGTTGTGTATCAAAGGTTTCATAAGTATTATCCAACATATTGGAAGTTAACCTTTGTATGATATATGTGTTTAAGAAACCATTCTTTTCAACCGTTTACTTGCAATTCAAGCATAACGGGGTTTGGTCACCACTAACCAATTATCTATCTAGATAGAACTCGAAGGAAGATATCTTGGTATCCTTCTAACAAATACTAGCTTTGATGCGTAAGGTGATTTGATTTCAATTGTATTCAAAGTGCTAGTAGTTGAGAATGAGAATGATTGGTGTTGTTTTCTTCAAAGTTTTAAGCATGCTCTTTAGTACATAAGTGCATTAACATTTATTTTATGTAGAGTAATGGGTTTAGTTGATTGGGTCATGTTGTTTACAGGTAATATGACACATGGATAATGCTTGAGCCATTTTGTAGACACTTTCAAAAAATCATTTAAAAGCACTCAAGGAGTAGGGATATTGTGGAAAGTTGCATATATGACTAATGCTCAAGATTTTGATGTTGATATTGGAGAAATACAACCTATAAATAGTAGCACTAATGATTGGATTATGAATAGTGCAACCCCTACACAATGTATCACATGTAAGTTTTCAAGGCCAAAGTTTGGATATTTGACATCTAACATTGTTGAGTCCCTAAATGCATGGTTTCTCGAGGATAGATAAATGTTTATGCTAGGGAAGACGAAATTGATAAGCCTACATGCAATATCATGGTTTTCTAAAAGAAGGGTCAAACACAGAAAGTTTTAGTGATTTTCTTTGGTTGGCAACACATAATGTGTTGATTGGATATGCAAAGAAATCCATCGGAGGATTTTATGAATGTAGAGTTTATACCAAATTTCACCATTCACTAGTGTTGTCTTTGAGATCCATACTCCAACAAACACTAGGATAGTTCATGTGAGTAAGAGATGTATTTGTGGAAGGTGGCAATATGTGGCAACCTCAATCCTGTCAATTCTTAACCATTACCATATTATGCTACTTAACAAGAGTACAATGTGCGACTTACCAAATTTCACCATTGACTAATATAGTCTTTGAGATTCATACTCCAACAAACATTAGGATAGTTAATGTGAGTAAGAGACATGTATTTGTGGAAGGTGGCAATTTATGACAATCTCAATCCTGTCAACTCTTAACCATTACCATATTATGCTACTTAACAAGAATACAATATGCTACATACCATATTGTTACATATAGTAAATGACAACAAGATAACTAGAAATCCTTGTCTAATTGTTCTTTAAATTGAAATAGGTGGGGTTACCACTCCATTAAGCATCACAAGTGAAACCAAATCCTCATCAATTGTTCATATCAACCTTGATGTACATTTCCAAAACCCAATTGACTTGGAAAAGACCAATCCAAATAGAAAGATTTATAAAAATGATAATCTTATGGCATTTTGTGAATGAGGTGGTTTAGAAGTCATGATTAACATTGAGAGGTAAAGTATTCATTTGAATTGTTATGGTGGAAACCATTCCTTTGGGAGATTCCTTAAACTGAAGAAAAATTGCTAATGGAATATGTTTACTTGGCTCAGTTGAAATGGAGAGATATAGGCACTAATTTGTTTCTTATCTACTCACAACAATGGTTTGAAACATAACCAATGCAATGTAAATGTCTTTGATTGGAGTAGTAAGATCTCCATTCACTTGGTTTTTGCATGTGTGGAATTGAGTGCAAAGATGCCACACTTCCAAATTGGAGTACTTAAGGTGTTATGGACTATGGTTAAATTTCAAGTATTACAAATGCCTTTACATTTGGTTCACAAGTTGGGGTGAAGAAAATACGTTGCAAGGTTTTTTTGTAGCAATTCTCATTGTTGGAAAAGTTGAGGAATCTATCACAATGATAATCATGTTAACGTCACGAGCACGACTATAATTTATCGGGTGGTAGTTTGTATTGTAGTATTCTATACACGAGGATAAAAGTGTGAGGGTTAATCGAGAGTGTATAGAAAAGGAGGATTACTTTTAATCAAAGGGATTAAGACAGAGGGTGAAGTGTGAACTTACCTAGGGGCCTTAGGGCTATCTATAAATATGAGGGCGAGCTATCCTCATTAGAACAAATGGTCATGCCCATAATGGTTAGGTAGCAATTCATAAGGTTGGGAATGAATTCTTAGTTTTTGGATCTTAAGCAAATCCAAAGTTCATTGTTACTCTCGTTGGTGTGGATGTAAATTCCATCGTAAATAGTTATGGTGGTATTTTTTCTTTTGGATTGAAAGCTATTATTTATGCACACACACACACACATAGAGACCAATGGAGATCAGTGTTGAAGATGAGGTCGTCAATGCAGGAACAGAGACACCATCTAGAGAGTGAGAGAGACAAAGGCACAAGATGTAACTATATTATAATTCAAAAGAACATTACAATACAAAGAAATGGTGACTACAACAAACTAGTTACAAACTCAGTTATATATGACTGAGTTAGGGCAACTACCTTTGATCATATTACAAATATGTCCTAGTCTAGTTTGTCCAAATTGGACAATGTGAATACGACCATTATATACCCGTATTCCACACTCCCCCGTAATGGGCGTGTATAACAAAAATCTGTAATTATAAGAGAATAAACAAAATACATATTTATACAAAGAGATGTTTAGGGAAGTTCAACTGGTTCCCAGATCGGCATGGGCTAAATAACAAAAGTTGAATCGGCTAGTCCGAAAAGTAGTAATCGGATCAAAGTGAATTTGTTGAAGTGTCCGAAGAAGATTGTCCGAGGCCATCTTTGTGTCCGACTTAATCAGACTGGTTTCTCCTTAAGCCATTTGGTGCCTTAGTGACCAGAATCGGTCAGTTGAGAGACACTTGGTCGTTCTGTTTGATATGTTGTTGGCCATAAAGATCTTCTCAAGGCCGAGCTTACCTAAAGTTACACAATCCCAAACGAAGTGATATCGAAGGTCGATGTGCTTCGAGGCTTTGTGGTGGACTGGATTCCTCGACAAGGTGACAATACCCTGACTGTCGATGTAGACAACTAGAGCCAAATTGGAGTCGGCTTGTCGAAACGTGCATGCCAGGCGATCGAGCCACAAAGCTTCCTTCATCATGTTGGACGCAGCTATGTATTCGGCCTCAGTCATCAAAGTGGTCGTGCACTCCTGAAATTTCGACTTCCATGATATTGCTCCATTGCCAAATTTGAAGAGATATTCGGTCATCGACTTTCAATTGTCTACACAGCCGGCAAAGTTCAAGTCAATGTAGTCGACTATATTGAGTTCTTGTTCGGGCCAAAGAGGATGCCAAGGCCTTGGTGGGAAGTTCCCACCAAATATCTATATACATGCTTAACTGCATTCCAATGTTGTCAGACGGGCTTGTGCATACTCCTACAACATGTGCTATTTCAGGTTGTGTCACAACCATGGCGTACATTAGGGAGCTGACTACCAATGTGTACGGTACGAATTCATATCTTCCCCCTCCGGACCGGATGTTGGACAATCTCGCTAAGACAACTGAAGGCTAATGGGGAGCGGGGTTGAAGCATATTTGACCAATTGCATGTTGAAGTGCTCCAGGACACGTTTGATGTAGTCAGCTTGAGACAAGAACAATAGCCATTGATTCCGTAGCTTGTGTCATGTTGGACCTATCCTTCATTGCGAACTTCAACCGCAGTTGTCAAACAAGATCGGCTAGCCCTCCGGCATGTCGGTCGGAGAGAAGCATGTCATCCACATAGACGATGAGGAAGATGGGTGATCCATCTTGAGTTATTTTCGAGAAAAGGCAGTGGTCCTCATCGCTCTTGAAGAAGTTGACCAATTGGATGAATTCGTCAAACTTCTTATACCATTGTTGTGGGGCCCACTTTAGACCATAAAGACTCTTCTTGGGTCGACAGACTAGACGTTCTTGGCCGGGTTTAATGAAGCGGCCGATATGATCCTTTACTATCATGTAATCCTACATTTGCTCCTTCCAAAAGTTGAAGTTTGATCTGTCAAACTTATTAAGACTCATCTTTGATGAGCCGGATGTGGATGTCATTTCTTGTTTGTGTTGGCTTAGAGTTCTGCCCGAAGTTGGCTACAATCGATGAAAGGGTGCTGATTTAACTGAATTGGACATAAAGTCAATCGACTAGTTGGTTTTTCCAGCCCAAAGTAACGTCAATTGAATCGAAGTAGAGCTTACTAGTCTATTCCAATGAAGCCTACTCAGATTCGGGCACAGATTTGTCAATTGAATTGCTGATTATGAATTCGAATGTTGATTTGATCTTCGATCCTGCTTGAAGTGGCTACAACAACTAGAGGGACAGAGTCTATTGATCTTCTTGAATGTTGCTTAGGCAAGTTGAGCATGGATGTGTCCGAACAAGGTGTCGGTCACAGTTTGAGTGCACGCGGTGCCATTTGCAATGTTGATCCTACTTCGAGAGGTTACAACGAATAGATGGGCAACGCCAACTGGCCTAATTGTATGTCATTTAACCTTATGAAGAACGGATGAGGCCGAGTTGATGGGGATTCCACTCCGAGTGACTACAATCACGAGAACGAAGTACATCCAATTGGCTTGTTTGGGGAGTGATTTAGATCAATAGAGTGTGAATCAACTAGTGTATCTTTCTCTTCATGGAGTGCGATCTTGTAAGTTACCAATCAGAAGATTTCTGGGATATTTTTGAAGACAAGTGACAGCCAGCAACAATTTAAGAAACATGTCGTTTTGATACCAAATGTTGAAGATGAGGTCGTCAGTGCGAGAACAGAGACAACTTCCAGATGTTGATTGACGACGACAAGTTAATGATATAGTAACAAGATGAATAGCATATAGCCAAGAGTTGCAAGACAACTCAACCGAAATCGAGAGAGAGAGAGAGAGAGAGAGAGAGAGAGAGAGAGAGAGAGAGAGAGACACACACACACACACACACACACACACACACACACACACAGAGGCACAAGATGTAACTATATTATTCAAAATAACGTTACAATACAAAGAAATGGTGACCACAACAAACTTAGTTATATATGATTGAGTTAGGGCAATTGCCCTTTGATCATATTATAAATATGTCCTAGTCTAGTTTTTCGAAATGGGACAGTGTGAATACATCCATTATATACCTGTATTCGAGAACCAGGAGGCCATGGGTTCAACCCCTACATTCCACTGTGGTATCTAGTGAATTAAGAGATATGTGTGGAGAAGTGAGAAAATTGGGTTTCGAACCCAAAACATAATGCTCGTAGTCTAATGACTTATCACTAGGGTAACCTAATTACAATAAAATAATAATAAAAGAGCGACATATCATGGCTTAAGAGGGACTTCTTTTGAGTTTCATTTGATGATTGCCAAGAAGAAAGATGCATATTGATGGATCACATTTGGATTTACATTTCCACCCCTCATATGTATACATGCATACATGCACATGTGTATGTATGCACAACCATACATGATACATGCATATATAATGCACAATGTGACATTGCCCATATTTCGTTGAAACTTTTGCAAGCAGCAAATTTTGCTACAAGAGTTTTTTCATCTATTGTGTGCAACATTTTCACGTGTATTTAATTCTTTTATTTTTCTAAAGTTTCCAAAGCTCCACATCAACACGAACATAGCTACCAATGAATATGTAGTATATTAAGTATTCTATAATATTTATTGTCATGTCTCTTCTTGAAGGCATGTTAACCCTTGGAACCATTGCATCATATTGCTTTACCATTTTAAAAGAATTACATTGTCCTAAGCTTTCATTGATATGTCGACACACACAGTTTTATTTCCAAAACCTTTCATTGCAAGCAAATCTTGAAAATTAAATAGAGAAGCATATAGTCTTGTCTTACATGGGGACTCACTAGCTTGTCAGAGAAAACTTTATGTTGTCACACTTAGTTGTATTTCTTCATTAACATTTGTGACCATGTTACTCTCGATCATTACAATGAGACATTTCCATACACTTATGTTTAAAAAGTGTGCCTTTGGAAAGTTTGCACCATATCGCTTTGTAACATTTAAAAGTAACCATTTTATGTCGAAGCCACATATTTCCTAAAGTTGATCGTAATGCATTATGTTCTCAAACTTAATTTTATGTCAATGCGAATGGTAGTGTTCATGTTCTTCCAATCATTGGCAACGAAAACTTGCCATTATGATTCTATTTATGACATTATTTTGTCTTCATCATAAATTCCAATACGATCCTTATTCCTGAAATAACAACCTTCTAATGACGTGGTCACTGCCCGTTTGCGCTTATGGCAGAAATGGCGGAACACACCGATGGTGAAGCAAGGAGGAAATGGCCCGAGGTGGAACTACCAGTCCCCAAGTTAGTTGTTTCCTACTCGCCTCCCACCCTCCTTTCATTGTAGGCCACAGGATCCGGCTCATACTGGTCGGTGATGAAGGGCACTAGTTTATAGCTATAGGTACCTACTTACATTAAGTACTCAATTTGAAAGGATATGTACGTAGTCTCATATTCTTGAACTCGGTTAGAGGGTGATTCCCCAACTTATCTATAAGCCACCTTGTATAGTCTTTCTGTAATAATCTCTCCTAACTAATGGGAAAGTGGTTTTGTTTTGGAAAAAAAAAACTTTCTAAGGAGTTTGGTACCATTATTTTTCTTCTATGATAATTCACTATGCCTACTTCTCTGATTGTTTCATGTTTAATATCAATGAAATAACTTGGCATGGTCAAATAAATTGAGAAGTTGTATGGGGTGCTTCATTCTTTAATATTTTGGACCCATAATGCAAGCATATAAGTTCATACCCCTTATAAAGAAAGGTAATGAGTTACTATGCAAACAAGTGTGATTTGTACCCATTGACTATGAAATCATAAAGCCTCAATTAAATAAACCATAATAGAACTTACTAACGACATGTTTATAGAAAATAATGCTAAGCAAGATGAAAAATCATTAACAAAAATGCAAGATCACAATAATCCATGACACTCACAATTCTTCAAGCCCCGTGCTCTATCATAGTATGTTTGCTATGTGCTAATATATTTACACCTTTAGTCCTTCCCTTTGGTTTCCATGTCTTGCGATTCTAAGGTGTGGTGTGAGATTTCATTTGCTCTTTATGTTCAAATGGGTATAATAATAATCTTGATTCTGATACGAGAAATTCAAACAATAAATATTTTAAGCCCATATTGCAGAATTGGAGTTTAAACAATAAATATTTTATTCGTGCTAAAGTGGAGGCCTTCTCAAGGTTTATGTGGTCTTATAGCTCGACGTAGCAATGGAATTTTCTCAAGGTTTATATGTGCTCTGCTAGCAAAGGTGTTATTGGCAACAATGTAGTTTTTTGATAATATGTATTTGTGCAGAGGAAACAGTATTATGTACTATTTGTATATTGCCTTTGGCTTTTTATTAATACCAATGGAGCATATTTTTATGGAAAAAAAAAAGAAGAAGCCACTTGTGAATAAGTTATGTCTTGACTCGAGTGATCCCCAAACGAGCATACATCAAAAGGAATTCACAAAGCAAGGAAATGATTATTTGTTAGTAAATCGACAAAGATTTGCACATCACTAACAAATAAGGTATCTAGCTTTATTGCATGCATCACTACCTATTGTGGATTGTGTCTATGTTAAGCCATATTTCTCTTTGTCAAGGGAAATCATGAACAACGAGAACATCCTTCCTACAAAGAGTACTCACTAGTAACTACATAGATTAATTAGATCCACCGCCTATTTAACATCTTACTTCGTTACTTGTGAATCTAACAATGATGCTAGATAGATCATTTATTCACCACTTTGGGATGCCCGTCTTTGTGAGGAGCCAAGTCTCCAATCCTAGTATCGAATCTCGACATGTTAAATGATTGATTTATGAAGAATTTTTACTTCTCCATTATGTGACAAGTAACACATGTTACGAGATATGATTGTTGGCCATTACAGCCAATAAGAATGAATAAAGTCACTAAGCCAGTGAAGTTCACAAGGCTCCAAGTCTAGATGAGATGTCTCAAACCTTATTTAATAGAAAGAAGCTCTATGATTTATTTAAATTTTACATTTTTGGTTAATAAGCATGATCAGAATTTCATGTGAGGTTTGAAGTTTGAACTATCAAGTACCATGAATCATGATGACAGATGATGGTATAAGATATTGAACTCTTATTTTTATTTCTTGCAATTTTCTATCTTCTAAATAGCTTTTAAGAACATTCAAGCCCCTTCTATATTTTTATGGAAGTTTGGAGCTTGAATGGTCATACCTTGTACACCAACAAAAAATTTAACGTTGTTTTGTTTTCAAAGTATATAGAAAATTGTAGCTATGAACATACATAAAGTATTGCTTGTATAATAAAATACCTTGAAAGTCTTGTTTAAACAAATGTAGTTGTCATGTACACAAAACAAGATCTAGGTTGCATTATATGAGATCCCAACAATATTAGCATTCTAGGATTGTATTGTTGTTTGATAACATCTTGTATCAACTGATTAGAAATGTATGGAAAAGTTTTGTAATGACGAGAACATCAACCGGATTGTGTCGAGTTTGAAACTGACCCTACCCAATATGTCTTAACTGCAATGAGTATCTTCTGGGGATTGAAAGGACCACTTTCATGATCTGCTAGCCTCACTTCCCACCTCATGCCGGATGCAATTTGAGCCACCTTATTCAACACATCCACATCATCTCTCACGATAACCGCCCCCTCTGGACGTAATATCCTATCCATCTCCAAGAGAATCCGAGCAATGTTGCACCTAGAATACATGGCAAAACATAGTTTATAATCCACATCACACTTTTTTAGACAAGATTCTTGTTAAGACGATATGCTCATAATTGTATGGTATTTTCCTAGTAAAAATGATCACATGCTCTTATGATTATCCCCATTAGACACAATATCCAATTAGTAGAGTGTACAAATGTGGAAACGTTTTAAGATTTCTAGTGACATAGACTATTACCTGTCTTGGTACATCCCGAAAATGGTATCAGCATGAATAAAATCATATGTTCGTGGATAAGTCGAGAATGCCTCGCACCTACATGATACCACAAGTGTAAATAAGCACTGAAATTATATAGAAATCTGATAAAATATTTGAAGATGATCCAATCGATGATATTATACCAATCTTGGTAGGTGCCAATCAAGCCTCGCTCATAAATAACACCAAGAGTATTATGCTTGGCGATCGTGGGGACAACATTCATAACCCACACATTGTCCCGATCTTTTTCAAGGGTGGCCGCAAACCCTCCGAAACCCGCATTCATGTCCATGATGTTCCGGTATCGACCATTGATTCCTAACGTAGGGACAAGAGAGCTCTTATAGTAATCCACTCTTTTCCTCCACATCTCCATATCATCGGTGAACGTGGACGAAGAGATTCCCGGAAGTGTCCCCGAGAGGATACGAGGAGGGATGGCGGACAAGCGAGCTGGCCATTTCGATAGGGCTCCCCCGGCCACCTCTTTCCGATCGGTGGCATCGGGAAGTGGAGTTATACATGTCTCCATCTTTGTATACCATGCGGTGTCGCCATCTCGGCCGACCTCACTCTTGCACATGGCCGGCGTCTTGAACACTCGTCGTGTCTTGATGCAATCCATGTGGTTCCACGGCTTTTGCCATATAGCAAGGTTTCCTTTTTGAATCACTTTCTTCCAACAAAGGCTTCGAGCTAGGGATTCGATGGCTTCTTGCTCTTCGGTGAGATCTTCCTTGGTCCGTTGCCAACCTTTCCAATGTGTCTCCCAGTTGATTGGAGGACCCGAGAGAATCCAATATCCGCCCGGCCGCAACACCCGATCCACCTCAATAAGATACACACCATCTGAAGAAAAGGAATTAGTAGTAGTGGTAGTATATAAGTGCTTCTTTAACATAATTGTGTAATGTGTTAATGTGTGTTTATAAAGTACCATGAATGTCTTCTTTTTCTTACCATAGTCTTTCCATGGGATGAGGCAACGGGAGCAATGCGCCATGTCGAATGCGCGCGCAGGGTAAGGCAAGCGTTGCGAGGCCATGACGCCCAACATGGCAGGCACACCGCGCTCGAGCGCGAACTGGACTTGTGCCTCATGGGTGTCGCGGGGGGCGAATGACATGGTCAGAACGTTGCGATCGAGGAGGTAGGCACCCCAACTAGCAACCTATACATTATACATGGGACCAATCAGAATACCAGGAAAACCACAATGCTGTAAACATCTATATGTATATATGTACATGGAACCAATCATTATCCTAGGAACCACAATGCTGTAGCATCTATGTATATGTATATATGTATATATTGTATATTGTATATTGTATATTGTATGTGTATGTGTATGTGTAGATAGGCATAGACAGAGATAGAGAGAGACATACCCCACAGCCAGTGTCAAGGGCAGTTCGGATGGAGCCATCAGAGAGTGATGGGCGAATGAGAGCATGGATGTCATCGATATAGGATTTTGCCCCATTGGGGAACATGGTGCCGCCTCCGGGGAAGCGGAACGTGTGGGTCGTGCCATCGTATTGGACCCAGTTCTGGACGGCCTTCTCGATCGTGAGCTCCCGGTGCGGGACATTCCCGAACCACGCCATGTCCCGGCTCTTCGGCCACGGGGGCGGGTTCCGGTACCCTGGCGGGGCCGGGATGAGACACAACATGCTCAATGCCATGTCCATTCCTCCTCCTTCTTCTTCCTCCTCCTTTGGGCAATGCCTCTCCCTGTACACCAATCTCTCCCTCTCGTAGCGCAGCGAGTTCTCGGTGTCCTCGCATGGCGTGTACTCGCTATACTTGAGGTCACATGCTGGCCATGCTCTCATCATCGCATTCATTTTGCTCTTTCCTCCCTCCGAATCTTCTTCTCCTTGCAGAGCAGAATGATGATGGTGAGCTTCAAAATCGAGCCCAGAAGTAGAGGACGATTGCTTGTGAGCATCAACGCAATCGTTGGAATTAGAAGTAGACATGGCTATGAAGGTAGAAGAGGCAGGGGAAAGCGAAGAAGAAGAAGAAGTGCTTAGAGATGATGATGATGATGATGATGATGATGATTGCCATGCTCCCAGAATGTAGAAGAAAGAGCAGAGGCAGCAGAGCAGGCCTATGTTAAGAATCCAAGAGAGATTGATGGCTCTCTTGATGGAATGGAGCTTGGGAGAAGGAGAAGCGGTAGTAGGAGGATCATGGCATAAAAGCTTCACCATTTCTGATGGTGATTGATTACCAATGTGGATGGATGGATGGATGGATGGATGGATGGATGGATGAAAGAGGAGGATTTTCTTTTTCTGTGTATGTGTCTGTATACAATATTGAGGGGGACTTATGTACTACTGAGCCACTGATATGAACATCTATATAATGAAATGAAATGAGAAGGAGAAATCGACGCAAAGAAATGATGCGCCGCGGCTCTGTTTCTTCTTTCTCTGCCGCTAAATGAGTGAGTAGATTGTAGGATTTGGGAGGGGGATAGAATTATGAAGGTAAAGCAAGAATCCATGGCAACTCATCCCCAACAACATAACTAAAAATCAATACATACACAACACAGATTTTATTTGTTTGTTTAAGTCATCAAAGATCTTGCGCTCGTGCCCGCACATACATACATACACCGCATACATACATACATACATACATACATACATACATACACCGCATACATACATACATACATACATACATACATACATACATACATGATACATATATATACATACATACACGCACACACATATTGTTTTTTCTCTTTTTTCTTTGTTGTTGCTGTTCTCTTTGTTTCTTTGTTTCTGTGTGTGTGTGTGTGTGTGTGTGTGTGTGTGTGTGTGTGTTCCTGTCTGTTTCTTTATTTGTTATTGCAATTTGCAATAATTTGGTCACGACATGTGTGGGTGATTTCTTGCCTCTCTCTCTCTCTCTCTCTCTCTCTTCTTTTCATGGTTCCCATTCTTGTCATTGGGACTTATTTGGGTGCATCTCGAGTTCGGGTTCGTAGTAGCACCAGCACTTGTGTCCGTGTCCGTGTCCATGCCCATGCCCATGCCCATGCCCATGCCCATGCTTGTGCCTGTGGCCCTGCCCATGCCCGCCCGTGTCTATGTTCATGTCTATGCCCATGCTTGTGCTCCTGCTCATGCCCGTGCCCATACCCGCATTCGTACGATTGTCTTCATATTGGTGCTCATCTTCATGTTTGTATCCTTCTTCTTTTGTGTGTGTTGTGTGTTGTGTGTTGTGTGTGCACACGTGTGTGTTTGTATCCACATTTTTGTTTTTTTTTTGTTTGTGTCTGTATCCCAGGTCAAGCATAATTCCTATCACAACCCATTTGAGATTGAAGCATACAATGTATGTTTCCTTCCTCGTATGTCCCATGTCTATCTCTCAAAATATAGTGACATGGCGCATGCTGATCATTTTGTCGTGCAACCATTTGTGTGAGTTTTGCTAAGACATCTTAGGGTTTCTATTAGTAATATACTACGTATTTTAAAAAGAAAAGGTTTTTGTGTGCTAAACTATTCATATATGTGATTCCCTATGGCTTCTTTCACATAATAAGTAATTCTCTCATTGGGCCTCCCATGTCTCCAATTTCAATCCAAAGTGACTACTTCAAGCACACATTCTCATTAGAGTTAGGTTAATCAAAGACAACATTCTAATATGGTATTCGTTAAACAAAAAACCCAAGTATTTGACATGACTAAGGAACTTACCAAAATAACGCCGAAATAATAAAACATTATTCACAATTATACCACCCTCATTGGATGAATTCCCTTCATATTTAGTAAATTTCAGAGTATGTATTCATTTGCCATCTCTTGTCTTAACCATGAATTTCATTACAAAGTGTGCTCCATTCCAAGATACATGCTTGATAGTTGATGGCATTTATTTTGCAAACTTCATAAACTCTTTCTTTTTTTTACTACCCAATGAGATCCACCGTTATTCATGTGCAACCCACGGCAATATTATATACCTTTTCTTCTTGTTGCTACTTTGAAAGTTGATTTATAATCTACCTAGGTTCTATTAGTTCTTCTATTGCCCAGCACTTTGAGCCATCAAGGTTATGTGAACTTTATGATATACGCCTAGATCATCGAAATATGCTTCAAGGAATCTTGCCTCAATTGTTTTTGTATTTTCTTAAAGCCTCCGCTTGCTATTACTAGTAGTATTATTTATTCTTTCTATAGTTTTCTCCAACATAGAAAGAAATCCTTACTGTGCATGCATGTGTCAGCACTATCATATGTTTCAATTAAATCCAATAATCTTGTGACTTTATTCTTGTGGTTGAAGCCCAACTATACCTATTGTTCATTCATTAATAATGAATTACATTAAAGGGGTTGCATGTAACATGGATGTTGTAGGGCAACTTCCCGCAAATTGAATTTGTTTAGGTCTTGACCTAAATAAAATTCCATCCAATGGTCATAGTAGTAATTGATGATATTCATGGTTTGTATGTGATCCCTAAGGATTATGTATTACCACTACTTTTGTTGCATTCCTTTAATCGTTTGAGAGTACCTAATTCAATTGTGATCACCTTGAGCTTTTATGGTTTTGAAAGGGCCAATAATCTTGCCTAGGAAATTTGTGCCATTAGCAACCTACGAGACAATTACCTTGTCTTAGGGGTAATTACCTTGTCTTTGGGCAATGTACAAGTCCCATCACAACATTCAACTTGTTCAAACATTGACCTTATATTAGTAGACACCTTGGGGTAGACACAACAAAGTACTAGCACAAATCCCATATAGGCTAGGCCCGCTCCACACATTTCATATTAGAATCATAACCCTAATTTGTAAGGTTGAGTGCAAACTTGGATGTTCAATGTTGATTGCTCAATTTGTAATATTTTTATCATTATATTAGTCAATATTTATGTGGTAAATTTTCAAATGGTGCTATAAAAAAGACATTGTAATTCTAATCATTCTCTACCCATTCACTTTCTTTTTCTATTTATAAATGTAGCATCTCTCGGTATGAAACCGTACATCATTTTTTTATCATTGAGTTTAGAGAGGCGGATTATTGTCATTTCAAGAAGTCGAATCTGAAAAGTTACTTGTAAAGCCTATATTTGAAGGCGAAAAGATAAGTATGCTTCCTCTTTATATTTAAAGTTTGGGAAAATGATGAGATTTTGGTTATTGTCTTGTATAATAAAGTTGTATGGTGCATATTACCTATATATGCTATATATGTCAACCTTTTCAGTAAGATAGAATAATGGTAAGGCAATTCTAATTTATCAATTCATCTACAATAAGAAAGCAATGCATCACATTGTGTTATGAAAGGTAATTTCTTGTTTTTATCTATGGAACTCCAAGTTTCTACATGAAAGAACCTACACATATGCTCAATCGCGTGCATGGCACATGCATATATATATATATATGCATGTGTGTGTATGAATATTACATATTAATACACACATAGGTCAATTATGTTCATGAATGTGTGTATATATGTATACTAGTAGTGGACATACTCTATTCATGTTCTCCACTCGTCATTCACTAAGTAGGGATTAAGCAACACGGTTTGCGGTTGAGGATATCTTATCATTCTTGTTGAAAATCTTTGCCATCTTTATTTAGCACTAGGGAATGAGTAATATGTATGGTGGGTAAGTTGATGATTGGGGCATCTTAGTGTCCTTGATAGTATCTTTGTTGTCTTTATTTAGTGGGGTTCGAGCAAAATGGTAGGCGAGCTAATGGTTGAGGACATCATCATGTTGTCAATACTCTTGCATTTGTGACATGAGGTGGCATGGTTGTGGGCAGCCATACAATTCTTCCTCAATTTCCCACAATACAAGCTTCCACCCTATTAACAATACAATGATCTTTTACAATTTCATATTGTCTCCTCTTTATTTGCTCATTCGGATAGAGAGAAGACTCATCTTTAGTGGTTTCGATTTTCCTTTTATATTTTGTCTTTTCTTTTTCTTCTCTCTTCTTTTTTTAAGTTGGTTTCTTTTTTCTTTAAAAGCATTTTTCTTTGTTTTTATTTTCCTATCAATTTCTTTTTCTTTATTGTCTTCAATTGTATAAAATTGATAGACATAGAGATAAAATAATCCGAACAAATGGAGGTCTCGTCCTTCATAGTATCTATTCTCCATTATGCAAGTCACCAACCTTGCTATCTCTTCAAAATAAACTAACATTTTACCCCTTTTTAATCATTCCCATAAAACATCTTTCCAATACATCCAAATCACACAATATTATTTGTGTGAACAAGACATAAAAAGGATTTGGGAGGGGGAGGGGGAGGGGGAGTGAGATGAGAATGTTATGCACACATATCGTATGTGTCAATGAGTTTCCATTTCTCCTTCAATCGACATTATTGTAATATCGTACAACAACTTATTCACCCTCAAGTGTATGTCCACGTGTACTTTTAGTTCATCCACTATCTAAATGGTTATATAAATGAATGTTGTCCCATCTCTTGATGAAATGCCAAGCATAAAAACGTATGGAGTATAGATTATTGTAGTAATTATTGTAGTAATTATTAATTGGATTGTCCAACCATTCTCATCAACTTGTTCAGGATATCATAGCAATGTTTCACTTTCTCCCTCTTCTAGCAACTACATATAAAACAAATACATCATAACGTTCATTACCTTTAAGTGAATTTGTGCTCATCATAAAAGCACATCGTGTCAGCTTTATTTATTGATGAATCCACATGTGTGCGTGTTTGTGCCGGTACTTATCCCCCGAGTTTGAGAATAACATTAGGATTACAATGTTTGATTTAACCAAACATGTACAAGTACTTTTGTCACAACTAGACGTTGACCTCTTACAAGAAAAGGAAGTTTTGAATGAAGCATATCAAGGTGTTATGACATCTTTTACAGTATGATGTTGCCTACCAATTATGAGATCGATTATCCATCCTCTATTATGTATATACAAGGAAGTCTCACCTAGAATTTTGTAAAAAAATAAATCATAGTTTTGCTCTGACACATCCATATTGAATGATGATGCCACGCACTTTGACCCTATTAGTTCATTTTGTTAGCATTGCCCTTTTCACTCCATGTGTTGTGGAAAAATGACAATGCCATTGTTGTAAAGCTATCTTTTAGGAAACAATAGACATTGTAGATGCCTTCAATCTGAAATTATGAAGACATGTATTCTGCATGTATCATATACTAATAAATGACTCAATGGTGTCTACAATTACCAATAAGGTTATGATTTTTAAACCGTTATACATAAAATACAATAGTATGCTAATCTTTGTACTTGAATAATCGTCATGAATCATAGATCGAGTTTGACTTACACATCTAACTCATCATTTAATCACCAAACAAAACTATTTTCCAAAATAAAATAACTAACAAATTAGTATCATTCTAACTGTCTACACGTTTCAGTAAGCAATCGTCCTTGATTGTATTCTCATTTGTTGTAATAACCTAGATATTGTCCATGTAGCACATATATGTTGGCAATACACCATGCCACAAATCAATGCATGGTCTTATTTTACCTTGGACTACATTGGGCAATACACTAATAGGGAGGGAGCATAAGGAAATAGGGTGTACTTGTTATTGTATTGCCTCATGTGGAGTATGTACACCTAGTACTCTATTAAGCTTATCAAGGGCTTGACAATACACACTTAAAAAGAGATAATGTGTTACCATTGAGATGGGACGCAATTTCCATTATTTGATCTCATTTAGACATGAATAGAGAATACAATTTGATGGCAAATAGTTTTACAACAATGTTTTTTTGTCAACGTGCTCTTTTTTTGGCTCAATTCCATGTAGTTTTACGATATGTTTTTGTAGAACAACCACAATTGTGTCGCACCATATTTTTCACCACATAACCAAGCTTTAACTCAATCCTAACTTATGAGATCCTTAACAGAGGGAAGAGATCATGGTTCCCACCAACTACCCATATGCATACATAAAATATGTCGCACAACATAATGAAGAAAGAAACAATCAAGAATAATAAAATCCTACTAGAAAGAGGGAGGAGAGGGTGACTCCTAATAACTGTCCATCCATACAATATATCATTAGGCCATGAACCCACTACTATTATCTCTTTCTAATAATAATCGACGATTGTTGCTTTGACACTTCGGATTGGGCTACAAGTTTACTCCTACATACATACATAATGGCATCTACATAATTCTCTTTGGGTCGGTATTTATGAATTAGACACCATATCAAGCATGTATTTTTCTCTAGCTTGGAATGTGTGATCAAGCCATTCACGACCAAATTCGAGGCACGGACAATTTTACAATGCATTTGTAAGGCCAAACTATTGTTTAAACTTTAAACATCTAGAACCCACAAGGTTTTTAATGAAATTCATATTATAACATTAAGACCAACTTAGAACTTAACTATTCTTATAAGAGTGGCAATAGTGTAGCTTTAAAGTTTTTTATGTCATGTATGCCATTGGTCTAAGCCATCTTGGTCTTTGTAAGTACTAAATCTTTTGTGATAATTTTTTTCCTTAATAGACATTTTGATTGTTTGGCCTCACTCTTCAAAGATTAAAAACGCTTATTTAAAAACCCAAATCAAGGCCTTGTTTTTTTAGTTTTTGTTCTTTAGTATTGCTTTTGTCCCGTTCACACGCACAAGTGCATCTACTTACAAACACATTTGCATGTGTGCATATGAACTCACAAAACGTAAGCACACATACACACCAACATCGTCATGCCCTTGGTGTGTATGTGTGCTTATGTTTTGTGAGTTCAAATGCACACATTAATCAAGGAACATAAGCTCATAATTAACACTCAAAATAATCATGCTACATTCATCAATGGATGAGAGCATAGAATTAACAAACATAATAACGAGATCATGATTGCTATATTTAACTAATTTGAGTTGATTAAAGACCTAGGGGTATTTCAAAATCCCCCCCTTTAATCCTCAAAGCTACCAAAAAATCGCCACGGAATAGCCAAAAGGCACATTGGGGTTTGCTTTTATGTCGCGAAGGGTCCCGAGTGAGCGCTCCGCTATCTCTGCAAATACATGTAGGCAACCACATATAATTGGGTTTCATGCAAAGCCACCAACGTAACTAACAATGTGTTTGTTATAGGCCAAGGGCATCCATTCCTTCCCTCCTTGGGAGTGAATAAATACATACCCAGATAGGAAGGTAGTCATCACATAGATAGATAGACATGTACATATGGGGGCATTTGTCAAGAATAAAGATAGATTTTCCTAAACCAAGACTCTATAGAAGTTCATATTGCCTATATTGCAGAGAAGGAAGGAACTAAGAGCTCTTTGTGTTTGTTATAGGCCAAGGGCATTCATTCCTTCCTTCCTTGGTTCCAATTGGGTGAATAAATACATACCCAGCCAGGAAGGTAGTCATGACATAGATAGATAGATAGATAGATAGATAGATAGATAGATAGATAGATAGACATATAGATAGAGGGGCATTTGTCAGGAATAAAGATAAACTCAGGGTCATTCTTTATGGGGATTTTCCTATACAAGACCTCCACAGAAGATCATATTGCCCATGTCGCAAAGAAGGAAGAAGGCGACGACTACGACGACGAAGTAGCAGCAGCAGCTGAAGGATCTCTGACCATTTATGGAAGTCTGCATTCTCATTACATGCTTAATATCTCTCTTGGATCTATGGGACCCATCTGCTTACAAAGTATCCATCACTCCTCGACATCATTTAGTGCAAGAATCTTAGTCTTCTATGAAGGTCTCTCTCTATTACACATATTCAACAGAAGGAAGCATCATGATGGAATTCACTCTGAACAGAGGAGACGGTCAGCTACAGTGTTCTTGTGGTGGGAAGAGGTATTTAAGGAAAGCTAAGTTGGATCCATGTAACCTGTATTTGTGTTTATTTTGAAGCAAATATGAAGAGTAAATCATGGTAGGTAGCGCAATGATAAGGAAGTTGAAGCATGAGTATCCAAATCAACGCACGAATGGTCAACAACGTAGTGTAAAATGAGTGAGCCCTCAAATTAAAACCACAAGAAATAAGGAGAAGAATGGTTGATTCATTGGGATGGGAAGAGGATCCAGAGGATGTGGAAATTCAGATGTTTTTATCGGCACCACATTAGTAGATAAGTATGGGAAATGTGGATTACTCAGTAAAGCATACGAAACATTCGAGCTCTTACGTTCCCGAGATGTGGTCGCCTGGACTTCTCTCATTTCAGGATATGCTCAACATGGACATGGAAAAGAAGCCTTCCTCTGTTTCGAATCAATGAAATGTGAAGGTCTCTTTCCAAATACCATAACTTATGTTTGCATTCTGAATGGATGTAGTAAAATAGGAGTTATCAGTAAAGGTAGAGAGATACATGCTGAGATTGTCCGACAAGGGTTACTGGATAAAAGTATCGTGGTTGGAAATGCATTGATCAATATGTATGCCAAAGTTGGTGACCTTAATAATGCAGAAGAAGTGTTTGATGGGCTTCCATATAGGAATGTGATTTCCTGGACTGCTCTTATTGCTGGATATGCTCAATGCAAACGTGACAAAGAGGCATTAAATTGCTTTGAACGTATGCAATATAGTGGCCTCCCTCCTGATGGGGTTATTTGGGCGTGTGTTTTACAAATTTATGGAAATAGGAGAGCCATCATCAAGGGAAGGGCAATACATATGGAGGTTGTTAAAAAGGGGTTGTTTGGAAAAGATGTTTCAACCAATAATGGATTGTTAGACATGTATGCAAAATGTGGGGCAGTCATAGAAGTGCACAAAGTGTTGAAGAGTTTACAAGCAAGGGGCATTGTTTCTTGGAATGCAATCATTTCAGGATATGCTGAAAATGAGAATTATGAGGGTATCTTAGACTGTTTCAAGAAGATGCAAGATACAGGAATCCATCCAGATGCATCAACATTCATTTCCATTTTGAAGGCATGTGGCAATGCAAATGCAATCGATATGGGTAAGAAAATACATGGTGATATTGTTATAACTGGCATGTTAGAAAGCAATATGTTGATTGGAACTGCATTGATAGATATGTATGGCAAATGTGGTGCCCTTGTAAAAGCAAGAGAAATGTTTGAGCAGCTTCCTGTTTGGGATGTTGTGTCTTGGACTGCGCTAATTTCTGCATATGCTCAACATGGATGTTGTGAGGAAGCACTGAATTGTTTTAGACAAATGCAATGCGGGGGTTTCTCTCCAGATAAAGTCACGTATACTTGCATTTTGAAAGTTTGTGGGAGCAGTATGGGTACAGTTCACAATGGCAGAGAGATACATATGCACATTGTCAGGGAGGAATTTCCAGAAAAAGATGACATGATTAAGAATGCATTGGTAGATATGTATATGAAATGTGGTGCACTCGTGGATGCACAACGATTGTTCAACATGCTCACAACCCAGGGTGTGGCAGCTTGGAATACAATGATCACAGGTTATGTCCACCATGGATTTCCTGAAATAGCACTTGATTATTTTGAACGAATGAAATGTAATGGCCTTCCACCAGATTCAGGTACTGTTCGTTATGTTTTGGAAGCTTATAGTGGCAGCTGCTTACAAATATTGGATAAAGGAAAGGAAAGACACATTGAAATTCTTCATCAGGGGTACCTGAAGAAAGATACTTTAATCGCCAATGCATTATTGGACATGTATGTGAGGTTGCATGCACCTCTTGAAGCACAGGAAGTGTTCAATAAGATGATGGTTCGAGACATTGTCTCTTGGAACTTATTGGTCATGTCTTACTCTCACTGCGGGTTTAATGCCCACAAAGTACTGGGCTGTTTTGCACGTATGAAAATTGAAGGCTTTTTACCGAACATAAACACATATGCTTGTGCTTTGAATGCTTGTGGCAACTTAAAGGCATCTCATTATGGCAGAAGAATACATGTTCAGATTCTTAAAGAGTGTTTGCTGGAAGAAAAAGATAATGTGGCTGGTAACTCGCTAGTGGACATGTATGGAAAGTGTGGATTTCTTGCAAAAGCACAACAAGTGTTTGATGCACTTCCATGTAAAAATGTGATCTCATGGACCGCACTCATATCAGCATATGTTCAACATGCACATAGCAAGGAAGCATTATCATGTTTTCGGCACATGCAACAAGAGGGTATTTATCCTGATATAGTGACATATAGTTTTATCTTGAAAGCATGTGGCAACATGCAAGCAATCAAAGATGGTATAGAAACACACACTAAGATTCTCAGGGAGTGGTTAAGAAAAGATATTTTGGTGGGAAACACGTTGATTGATATGTATTGCAAATGTGGTTTACTGGCAAAAGCCCAAGAAGTGTTTAATGAGCTTTTAAATCGGGACGCTGTCACTTGGGGCTTGCTAATCTCCGCATATGCTCATTATGGGTACTGTGACTCGGCAGTGACCTACTTTCAACAAATGGAACTCGAAGGTAGCTTCTCATTGGATTCAATTTCCTATGTTCATGTCTTAAAAGCGTGTGGTAGCATTGGAGCATTTGATAAAGGAATAGAAATACATGAAAAAATTAAAATACGTAGGGATTTGCATGAAAAGCAGGGTTTAATCGGTAATGCATTGGTGGATATGTATGCCAAATGTGGTCAACCTACAAAAGCACAAGAAGCATTTGATCAGCTTTTGAATCGGGATGTAGTTTCATGGACAGCACTGATGGCGGGATATGCCCAAGTCGGGAGGGATCGCATTGTTCTGGATTCATATGAAAGAATGATCGGAGAAGGTATCAACCCTGATGTAGTCACGTTCACTGTTTTGCTCAATGCATGCAGTGATGCAGGTCTATTGGATGAAGGAAAGATTTACTTTGAAACAATGATAAGAAGCTATGGTATCATCCCAACACAAGAACATTGCGCATGCATGGTGGATCTTTTCAGCAGGGCAGGCCAGTTTGACAAGGCATTGGTAGTTATTGAGAGGATGCCAAGATTCGATCATGTTCCTACATGGGCGACTCTGTTGGGAGCTTGTAAGAAATGGGGTTATTTGAAGCTCGGAGAACTAGCTTTTGAACATCTGGTGCAATTGGATGTAAATAATGCTGCAGTATATGTCTCTATGGGTAACATCTATGCAGCAGGTTTGGCCAGTGAAGAACTTAAGTCACATATTTGATATGGAGGCACTGAGCAGTATATTATTAGGTTGATGGCCCTTCTGTTAGTTCTTCTATATGTTGGGAATAACATCCATTCACATTAAGAAGCTTATAAATTTCGTAACCTATTGGTGATGGAAGATTATGTCATTAGGAGCCATGTATGAAAAAATGTACATACTTTGACCGATGGTTACATGAGATGTGATCAAACCTCTAAATAACATTTTGCCCATGAAACTTAAGAGTTGTGCCTCTCATCATTCATTGTTGAGTCCTAAGTATTGTGGCATCATTTATCTTCCACTTATTAATGAACTGTAATTTATCTGTTTGCATCAACTACTCTTAACACTATCAGTTTGAAGTGTTCATAACTAAGGTCTATTATGTAATTAACCTAACAAGGTCCAATTTGTGAGTATGCACGTAGCAGCAATAGTGCCAGGCTGCTATCTATTGTCAAGAACTGCTGACTAACAACTGCCTCACATCACAAGACCGAGAAATATCAACAATGAGCCCATCTGGTGGAGGGAAATCTACAAGAATATAGGGATGAATTGAAAGAGGTTGACTAACGCTTCTTGCCAAGTTGAATCCTCCAACAACATGGTGGAGCCGTTGCTCCAAATTGCTCAATGATAAACAATCACAGCTAAAAAACATACCCCCACCCTTGATGTTGATACCTCCAGTGTAAAACTCTTAGAATGCCAACATGCTGTTGCTACTACCTGCATTCAAGGCTCAAAGAATGACACCATGACAAATCTGACCAAACCAACAAGTCCAATGCTTGGGCTTCTCGAGGGAAGGATGTCATCATCGACCGCGCATATCAGGAATCTTTTGTTTGCAGATCACATCCAACCAAATCCCAATGATCATCAATTTCTTTGCACAAATTATGGCAGGCGCGATCACCATCACCACCATGCCAAAGGGCCAGACCACCGAAAGTGTGGAACTGCATCTTCTGTGAGCTGACCATGAAAGCCTACTTCCTAGATATTGACGAAGTAGCCCACTCTGATCGGAGATTGAGTTACAGGGTGAGGGGAGTTGTGCCTAGCAGTCTTAGCTGGAACCCACCATTTTGAACAAGATGTACACCAATCTCGACACACAGGTTATGTGTTGAGTCTACCACAGATCAGGAAGTAGAACAACCAATTGTCGATTGATTGGGAGGTACATGCACCCTTGGATGGTCTGCACGCTGACATCACCACCACTCCTATAGTTAGTTATGTAGCTTCACACAGTGCATTCTTGAAAAACTACCATACATTCACAGTATCATATTTGTGGTGACACATAAGCAATTCCTCTAATGTGTCTACATGAGTGCCGTTGTTTTGAATCTTGATGTTTCATCTTCAATGTCCAATCTGGGGCATGCGTTGTTTTGGATTTACCGTGTTTGAATAACTTTACTCTTAAATGCATGTGTGTAAAACTTAAGAACTTGGAGGTTGTATGGCATGTCCAATTGTTTTAGGGAAAGATTTCATTCCTTTTAGTGCATATAGCTCATCATGGTTGATTGCATTTTTGTTGTCTCCTTTAGGGATATCATCGACCTCATTCCCTACAATATGTCCAATGCTTCTATTGTGTCTCCATTGAATAACACTTTCCCGTCATTGATGTCATTAACATATTGAACCAATTGTCTAATGTAGGAAGAGATTTTGTTCCTTTTAGAGCTGCATCGTGCATATAGCTCATCATGGTTGATTCTTTTACATTTTTACCAAGGTTGAATTTCTGTTAGTTTCCTTTTGGATTTGTTTCTATGTAAAGGGATGTCATTGACCTCATTCTCTACATATGTCCAATGCTTCTATTATGTCTCCATTAACTGATAATTTCCCTTCATTATTAATTAGCGCAATTATCATATTTAACCATGTAACACCTATTTTAGCTTACAAATGTTTTGTTGTTGACTTTGGCGTAATAGTGATATTGCCCTAACATTAATATTCTTTAGCTCTTCATAGTTGTCTTCTTGCTCTACATTAATATTAGATTTCACCCTCCTATCTTCTTGTAGGCGTAGACTTGGGTACCAATTTTAAATGCTAATTTTAACATAATTAAGGGTAGGATAAGTGACCACAAGAATAGTTGGACTTGAAACAACCCATAAGGATTTAGGACACATGACTGCATCAGCCTGCATGTGATGTCTAGCAGCCTAGGAAATTCAAATATATTAATAAGACTAAGTACTCCTCTCCCCCCCCCGCTTTAAACAACTCAATTGCAATGTAGAGAATCAGTTGGCGAGAAAAAGTTCTCTTATTTTGGATCAATAGTCGGGTTGATTTGTAGGGCATAATGCTGGGTTGAATTCAATGGTATGAAATGCTAATGGGGTTTTGTAGTTCTTATATCTCATGCTGAAGGACGCTTGGTGTGTAAAAGCACCCTTAATCCATTATGTTTCTTTGATCTTTCACCAAAACAAAATCCTTTTTCCAATATAAACTTGTCTTCAATACAACATTTCCAAATATGGCTTTTCACATCATTCTTCTTGGTATACCTCAATACTTAGTTTCTTATTCGAATCACGAGCTACAAAATATATAGTATATATCATCACTTCAAATTTAGTTCCTTGGATATTCTAGGCTATAGAGGTCTCTTTTACAAAGAGTGTCATTTCTTCTCTTGCATTTCATTCATTCACTGAATATTGGAACCACTTGACTTGAAAAACCATGCATGTACTAATAACTTGATGTTGTTTGGAAAATTCATTCAAACCAAGATGTTTAAGATCACTATGAATTCCAAAAATTGAACGCATATATAATGAATGTTGATTTCCCCTAGAGAGTAAAAAATAAAAACAAATTCAAAATTTGTGTCCTGTTATCATTTCTGAAGAGAGACTATCACAAGAGAGCCACAGTTCAGGAGGATGTCGCAAAAAAAAAAAACTTTTTCTATGAACTATTTGGTATACAGGATTTCTTCATTTACAAGCGAGAGCTCGAATTAGCTCCTCATGCCCAAAAGAATTTGAACGTTAATACTTTTACACTAATTATATTACAAAGGAGACTGAATAACGCCTTTTCTGCTTTCAAAGATCAGCCTCCAGCTTAACTACTCAGTAAGGCAAAATAAACTTTTAAGAATTATAGGTGATGCTTCTTTAGTCTCAATCGATCAATATTACTGCTCTGTCTACGTCTACCGACTTTTGAATCATAATTCTCATCATCAGAATCAGCAAAATTAGCATCATCCAAATAATCATCATCATAATCATCGCCACTATATGCCTCATTTTCTTCAAAAGGAATCGGCTTTATACTACCCATGGGAAAGCTTCTTCTGTGAGACGAGCGTAAACTGGCTACACGACCTTGAACTTGGGACTCCAAAGGTTCAATGTGGTGCCCTGGAGGGAGGGAAGCTCGATTCCTTTTCTTTGATGAGTTGCTTATGTAGGTGGAATAATCCATTGAATCTTCTTTTAGAAGTCTCTTAAAAACCTACATTCAACAGTCAATGATTAATGATATGCACGAAGGAATATAAACAGCATTTTGATGGCTCTCTTGTGCAGTCATCGATATAATATCCCAGTCAGTACAGCCAAAGTTACCATGGAAAACTTAATATATGGTAGGTTATTTCTGATACAAAGTTATTTCTCTAATGAAACAATTCTCCAGCCAGGATTCCGTTTTCTGTTAAACCCTATTGAGCACAGTTCGCTCCAGGATTAAGTAGTTGTGATCACAAGGTAATAAAAATCATCTACCATTATGGAGATCAACTTCCATCATGCTTTCTGATCTTTATTTTCAAACTGACTTTCTTACGTTGACCAGCAAGAATTTCTATTTCTATACTAATACTGGTTTATATCATTGATGAAAACATACTACAGAAGAAAACCCTGAAGGAAACCACTGAACATCAGGGGAATTGACACACAAGTACCTGATACTGCTCCAACATTTGTTTGACTGTTTTGGTTACATTGGTTAGAATCTCTTTACAGCTGAATTCTTTGACATTCTGCTTTGACAAAGTCTCTCCAGGCTTAATGGGCTCTGTTGGTGTGAATGCCTGAAAATCAAACAATCAATCTCTCTTTACTTTTATATTTACGGAGTAATATTTATTTTATTTTGATTTGTTGATTTGTTGTTCTCAAAGACGAAACAACACTTAAGATGTAATCTCTTGTTTGGTCTTATAGGCCATTTTGGCCTCTTAAAAGACGTTAATATATCTTTCTTACTTTCTTTCTTTCTGGAAAAGTATATTCACAATATCAATGTCAAATATCAGGGCACTGCATCAGTTGCAAATATCACATTGGGGAAGGGATATATTGTATTGTTTGAATTACGATACCCCAAACAGATGGTCTACTGGAATCATGGATGCATCTTGCTCTTTGGATAGCTACCTAATCAGTGTGTAGAACCAACCATTCCGACGTTTTTAGTATGCATTACATACTTAATAGGGCAAAACACCAATATTCCTAACTTTTTGTTTCTTCGTCCCATTAAGAAGAGGAAGAAATTAGAACTTGTTACATGATTCACAAATTTGTACGTAATACAGCATATGCCTTACAAAAACTCCAAAAACGCCAAGGATTGATTAATTGTCCAGATGCAAGAAGCAACAGCGAGTGCAGAGTAAGCATACAAATGAGCATAAAGAAATCATTCTCAATTATGTGATAGCAAGGGAAAGAAAGAAACAATGCTGAAATATAAAATCAAGAAAGAGAAAGGTTGAATTACGTGATTACTTCTCTTACCTGACAACGAGCATCATTGAGATTGTACATTATTTTTACATGTCTCTTTAATCGCAGCAATAATGCCAACGCCGCTGCTGCTACACACTCTTCCTGAAAAATAACATCATATGCATTAAGAAAACTACAAATCAGATGCAAAGCTACATTGGAAAGAGAATTACAATTCCTAAAAGAGGATAGTTCCTTTATGGTATGGGAATAATTGACAAAAGAATATAGCTATCTAAGTGACAGGTTTGGGAATTGAGAATGCAATTCAGACAATCCACAGAAAAAAGATATGATAGTTAATCACCCTCAGCTTTGAAACTGCGACTTCTGGAATTCCATCAGTATCATCAACAAGAGTTTCTTCAGTCTTCTGAACCTTCACAGTATCCAGATTGTAGGCATTTTCATTTTCTTGTTCACGTTGGACGGCTATAGTTTCTATGGCTTTCTTTGCAACAGCCCCAAGAGGGCCTTCGACTATTAATGACTTAATGTTTGCTTCAATTGCCCCTGCTCGTACTTGCACCATTCGATTTATGGTATATACGAGGTATAATGGTTCATCAGGTAACGTAAAAGGTAATGAACCAAGAATCTCCGTGCAATACCTGAAAAAACAAAAGATAAGATGTGATATTTTGGGTGACCACTTTTTTAACTACACTACAGCAAAAAGAAAAAACTGAAAATTATTTCCAATAAGTTACCTAGATTCACTCATATAAATCATATACAGCACAAAAATAAAAATACAAAACGTTAAAACAGAGGCTTACAAACACATTCAATGAAGAGAAACAAGAGAACATACACAAGAAAAGAAAGTGACAAATGACCCCAGGTAGAAACATCGAATTTCCGAACAACAGATGAAATGAACTTGTTTCGGGATATCCGACTGCCACGAATAAGTTTATAAGCCCGACTTATTCCTGCCTTAGCTGAGAATGCTGAAGTTGCATCCAATTTGCTTCTTAAATTGCCAGGTGTTTTGGGTGTAACTTGTGTTTGAGGTGATGTGGACGCACCAGATTGTATAAATTTAAAAGAAAGCTGAAGCCCATCTCCTAGCCGACTTTCAAAAAACGAAGGATACCTAGCCAAAAGCTTTTTATGTCACAACAATACATTGCTTAAAAAAGCTTAACACCATAATTAGAATGCTCAGAATTATACTTCTCATTCATTTGAGACAATAACCGGTGAGCAAGCTTAGAATTAGCTTCTTGTTGATCCACTTCAAGTGCTATCAAGTGTGGCACGCAAGTCATTGGATGGACTAAACCCTGCCGCAAAACTATTTCAATCACCTACACAACCAAGACATTCAGTTGACTGCTGTGATAAGAAAACCTCATTGATGAAAAATAATTCAGTAAATCAAAACTCTTACCTTGACTGCAGCATGTCTGACCTGATCATTGATATCTAGACATTGTTCTAAGATATAGTCCCAATGTAGCTGAATAATACCTCCACAAATGTTACTATCACCTGCTCCTGCTGCCACAGGAACAATGCCAGAATCTTGTTTAGGTTTACTTGATAAATCATCTCCAACTTCACCAACTCCCATCTTTTCTTCAACATCAGCTAGGTAGTCATAAAAATTCCTCAGAGTTTGTATCTGCAAGGTGAATAATGCAAATACAGCAAGCCTTTGATACTATGTAAAAATAGAACAAAATTGATCTATGATGCATCAGGAACTTAACCTTTTCGGTATAGTGAAAAACACGTGCTAATTTACCTTAATCCGCGAATCAGCAGAAGAAGAGAGTGTAGCCTCAATCATTTTCCCCGTGTCCTTATCCATCATAAACTCTGGCCTTGCAATAAAGAAAAAACCCAGAGCCTGCAATTTTTTCAGTTACAAGACTGTTAGATATATTATGTATTTCCATCCTTGACATCAAAATCAGAAAATGTAAACCTGTAATATACCTGAAGTGACCGAGCCTTCACATCAAAATCATCAGATAAAAGATAATGTTTAAATAGAGAGAGTAATTGCTCCACATTTGTCTCCTTATCATTCATAGAATCTATCATGTTAGCACCATATCTTGCTAGCAGTCCAAGGCAAAATAGACAACGCAACACATTCTGCCAGTCACAATGTTGTGAGCATACTTTATTGACATTCACTTTTGTTTTTAAAAATCAACAGATTACTGTCTGAAAAAGAGTAATTATAAATTTCAAAAATCTTTATTTCTAGTCTCCATTGAAACTTTGGCTGAAGCCCGAAATTAAATTATTAAAGGAAGGAACTCTTATCCCACACATTAAATTAATTTAGTTTTAATCAATACGTGATGTTAAACATCCTAAGAGATTATACCATAATCTCAGTGAAATAGCCTCTTCTTTGTATTTCATTTCTATTCAGCATATTTAATATCAATGAACAGATGCTATTATGTGACTTTCACATTTCCCTTTGTTGTCACCCATAACAGTACACAATTTAGCCTCTTTTGATGGAAAACTTGGATGTAAATTCACATTAGTTTACATCCAATTTTATACATAAAATATGAAATAGCTATAGTATGTATGTTAGTATCGGAATTGCACATGCAAATAAATAAAAAGAGCATTGGTTTCCTCACAGGCTTTTCTGAGGGTCCAAAACGGTTTTTCCGCCAACTATCTAGCAACTTGAAGAATTTGTGGACCAGAAATTCAAACGAAGAGAGTCCTTTTGCAGCTACCATCCCTAGTGTACATAAGCATCTGCATAGAAAACTCTGAATATCAATGTTAATGAGAACATATTACGAAAGGAGATTGCATTAACACAATTAGAAACATTACTTGATGCATGCATGTACTACAGTAAGAAAAGAATAACGAACAATAAGCTGCCTCAAATCTCGTTCAAGCTCTTCAACAAAATTCAGAGAAGGCCTCCGTAGCAAGGGCAGAACTGTATCTATCACAAATACAATACTCTGAAGTAGCTGAGCAACATCTCTATTGTCAATCTGCATTAGAGTAAAATAGTGGATGGTAAAAAAAACTGCAACAAATCACAGATCTAGTTTGCAGGCAGAGGATGAAAAACTAGAAAAGAAATCACTCCTCGCCTGTGTCTTTAAGTAAGTTTGTAAAGTAACTGCATAACGTGATGGATCAGCAGCAGGTGCACATAAGGTTGGATCTACCATGCAGAATGAATGCAAGCCAAGAACATAAGGTAAAGCTCTTGTTTCTGCATCTTCACCATTTCTTTCCTCAGCCTATACAAAGATAATAAGTAAGAACACATCAAAAGGAAAACAAAAATGACAAACTTCAACATAGTACTCAAACCTTCAGAATGTCCTCTATTAAGCATTTACACATTAACTCGCAACGGTTTCTGACAGTAGCTTGCGAAACCAAGGTTGAAGCTGAATTCTTGGTAGTTTGGGGAATAAAATCCAATGCCAAGCTCCTTTTGATGATAGTTACCATCGCTTGAGGATTTTGCAAACATTTGAGGACATCGACTAGCTGTTGAACACGCTCCGATATCTCAGAAGGAATGCTACTACTATCTCCAACTTGATAAATATATTGATTACCAGGCTCCTCAAACCATATTTCATAGAATGTTCTACATACAAGATCCTGTATAGACAATAAGAATGAAATCTAGCATCAACATTTGACAAACAGATTTGATTCAGAGACCCAGTCCTATAAATTTTCAAGAACAGGAAATAAAGAATCAATGTTGAAATAGTTTGCATGATATATAGTATAATATGCAAGACTCTCAGTTAGTGGCCAAACAATATCTCCTGATCAACCTCATGAAAACTCTGAATATATGAGGCAGAGGTGGATTTCAGACCATTTTTAAATAGTAACCCTGAACATACCACCAGTTCAACTGTAGCACCTAGAAACAATCTATTTTATATCCATGAATATCTTGACGGCATATGGAAACAGAAATGAATACACCAGATTAATATAGTGCATATTGAAGTGCACTTAAACATGCATACATATATAATAGATCATGCTAGAGAAAGAAAGTGACAGAAACG
>NW_028230770.1:0-33554 GCF_043228905.1 Azolla caroliniana
ATAAGTGCTATAACCCTCGGACGAAGGAAGTACGAGTTAGTCGGGATGTCGAGTTCGATGAATCGGCATCTTGGTACTCCGTACCGACTCCGACTTTCGATCCCGACCCAATGCCGGAATTTCAGGCCAGTGAGCCTGAATCAGCCCTGGCAGAGGATGATGAAGTCGGGACTCAAGATGAGAGTCTGGAATCGTTATGGTTGAGTGGACCGAACGAGCGACTGAGTCGGTTGGACCAGTCGGATGAAGAGACGGCAAGTGGTGGAGACTCTGTCGTGCTCTCCCCGCGCAAGGCACCAAGGAAACGGTTCACGCGCAAAGAGAAGGGGAAGAGGAAGATGCCGGAATTCGAAACCGGCAACGATGAGTCGGATCGGTGCGGATCTTCGGCAATGAAGACCGAACTGGCCAAGAAGGGCCTCAAATCAGGTGACGGTGCGTTGCGCCGATCAACCCGCCAGAAGGATCCCGTCATGCGGTACAATGAATACATGGCGCATCATTATGCGTACATGACTAAGGTGACAGAAGTGCGTGAGCCGGGGAGCTACGCAGAAGCGGCAAAGGACACAAATTGGCGTGCCGCTATGGACGAAGAAATGCGGGCACTCGATGCCAACGAAACTTGGGACCTAGTTGATCCTCCTCGTCACTGTAAACCGATCGGATGCAAGTGGGTGTACAAGGTTAAGTACAACGCCAACGGTTCTGTTAACCGGTACAAAGCCCGGTTAGTGGCGAAGGGATACGCGCAGACCCACGGAATCGACTACGACGAGACCTTCGCTCCTGTGGCGAAGATGACGACGGTTCGTGTGGTACTGGCGGTTGCTGCGGCAAGGGGGTGGCATCTTCACCAGATGGATCTGAAGAACGCCTTCCTTCAAGGAGAGCTTGAAGAAGAAGTCTTTATGACTCAGCCCCCCGGATTTCAATCGGAGATGAACCAATCGGCGGTCTGCCGACTGAAGAAGTCGCTTTACGGCTTGAAGCAAGCCCCCCGAGCTTGGAACGCGAAGATCACGCATCGGTTGCGTAAGCTGGGGTTTGCTGTCTCTAAGTCGGACTCTTTGTTGTTCATCCGGCAAGGCTCTGACGGTCCGGTATGTATACTCTTGTATGTGGATGATTTAGTCATCACCGGACCGGGTCTTCCCGACATTAACCGCATCAAGTCCCAGTTGTCGGACGCATTCGAAATGAAGGACCTGGGGGACCTTCATTATTTTCTTGGGATCGAAGTGATCCGGACCCCCGACGGCATATTGCTCTCACAACGACATTACGTGTTGAATATGTTGTATAAGTTCGGCATGACGGATTGCCGACCTGTCTCGACACCCCTGGACCGAAACCAGAAGCTCCGTCCCAACTCCGGACCGGCCTGCAATGAGAAACGGTTCCGACAGGTTGTCGGAAGCCTGATCTACTTAACCATCACCTGACCCGACATCAGCTATCCGGTCGGGATGGTAAGTCAGTTCATGCAGAAGCCGACCGTGGAGCACCTTCAGTGCGCGCAACGAATATTACGGTATGTCAACAGCACTAAGGATCGGGGACTGCTATACCGGCGAGGTATAACCCGAAGAGCTTGTCGGTTACACAGATGCTGACTGGGCCGGCGATGTGTCGGATCGCCGCTCCACTTCCGGATACATGTTCTCCATAGGTAGCGCGGCCGTTGCGTGGAGCAGCAAGAAGCAGCCCACAATGGCTTTGTCAAGCACTGAGGCTGAGTACCGGGCCGCTACCGTTGCCACTTGTGAAGCCATCTGGCTTCGGCGACTGCTGCGAGACTTGCGGATCGAGGTATCGGCCCCGATCCCGATTTACTGCGATAACATGAGCAGCCTGCAGCTCGCCAGGAACCCTGTGTTCCATGCTCGCACAAAGCACATCGAGGTGCACTACCACTTCGTGCGTGAGCGGGTCCTGAGCGGTGAAGTTGACCTACGGTATGTTCATACGGATCGGCAAGTTGCCGACGTCTTCACCAAGCCGCTCGGATCGGACAAGTTGTAGCACTTTACCGACATGCTTGGTATTCAGCATCTCGACGTGCCGCACTTGAGGGGGAGAAGCAAGGGCAAAGTCTCTATCGAAACGGGCAAAGGCCAAAAAACTGTTGAACCCGTCGGTAAGAGGAGAGCTAGAAGAAGAGGAGACAAGAAGATGAAGGAAGCCGAGTCGACGAAGGAAGTCGACACATCCGAACAGGTCGGAGCAAGCGGCTGTGAAGAAGAGTTGTGCACTCAGGAAGAGAAGTGCATGCTGTGCGGAGGTCATCACGACGGTACTGACCATGATACAGAGTCGAATGAAGAATTCGATTTCGGTTCACTGGCTGAAGAAGCCGGGGGAAGCATGGAGAAGGCCAAGACTCGGAAGTGGTCCGATGTGGTGAGAGGCCTGAAGCTGGAAGTCGAATCGGAGTGTACCGATTTGGACAAGAGCTGGAACGAGTCGGAGATAGCTGACTCGGATCAACAGATGGATCCGGATTAGTCCGATCGACTGAAGGCCAAGGGGACACGGACACAGCGGAAGTTGATGCCATCGTGGGAGAACCGACGGATCGGCAAGCGCCGGAGTCACAGCAACGTGAGTGCTGAGATGGGCCTATTGAGCAGACATGCCGACCAAGAGGGTCAAGGCGCGCAAAACCAAAGGGGTCGCGGCAAACGGGACCAGACCGGACGAGGAGCGCGAGCAAGGCGGAGTGACGCCAGGAGAAGTCGGTTGGAAGAACCGACTACCACAGAGGTCGACACTACGACCCCACCTCAGGTTGAGCTTGAGGGGGAGTGTTGAGCGGCAAGCTCAACCGGAGCCGGATAGGCTGAATAAGCCGGAGCCGGTAAGTGAGACGGATCGGGCGAAACAGATCGGTATGACGGTGAGCAACCGAACCGGCAAGCAATGGAGGCCGGGTGCAATCCGTAATCGGAAGTCCAATCGGAAGCCTAGTATAGGATAGACTACTAGGTAGCTATAGTCTCGTAGTAAGTGTTAGATGCTCGTGTGAGCATTGAAGTACATGGTACTTCTGTCAGTCCCAAGAGGACTTGTATAAATAGTGCTACTTAGCACAGTGTGTATACAGAGTTTTGATATAATTTTGAAATTGCATTCTGCTCTCTCTGTCTCTCTCTCTCTCTGTGTTGTTCTCTGTTTTACGCTTCCGCAAACACTTACGTTCACAGATCCAAACCCCCGACGACATATTACTCTCACAACGACATTACGTCTTGAATATGTTGTACAAGTTCGGCATGACAAAATGCCGACTTGTCTCCACACCCTTGGACCGGAACCAGAAGCTTCGTCCCAACTCTAGACCGGCCTGCAATGAGAAACGGTTCCGACAAATCGTTGGAAGCCTTATTTATTTGACTATCACACGACCCGACATCCGCTATCCGGTCGAAATGATAAGTCAGTTCATGCAAAAGCCGACCGTGGAGCACCTTCATTGTGTGCAAAGGATATTGCGGTATGTTAGCGGCACGAAGGACCGGGGACTTTTATACCGGCGCGGTATACCCGAAGAGCTCGTCGGTTACACGGATGCCGACTGGGCCGGCGATGCATTAGATCGCTGATCAACCTCCGGTTACATGTTTTCCCTAGGTAGCGCGGCTGTTGCGTGGAGCAGCAAAAAGTAGCCAACAGTTGCTCTGTCGAGCACTGAGGCTGAGTATCGGGGCGCTACCATTGCCACCTGTGAAGCCATTTGGCTTCGACGACTGCTACAAGACCTACGGATCGAGGTACCGACCCCAATTCTGGTCTACTGCGACAACATAAGCAGCATGCAACTTGCCAAGAACCCCGGATTCCATGCTTGCACAAAGCACATAGAAGTGCACTATCACTTCATGTGTGAGCGTGTCCTGAGTGGTGAGGTTGAACTTCGGTATGTTCACACGGATCGGCAAGTTGCCGACATCTTCACCAAACCACTCGGATCGGACAAGTTGCAGCACTTCACCGAAATGCTTGGTGTTCAGCATCTCGATGTGCCACACTTGAGGGGGAGAACGGGCAAAGGCAAAGAGACTACCGATTGCGCCAGTGAGGGAAGAACAGAAGGCGGCAGAGTCAAGAAGGACAAAGCCGAACGAAGGAAGAAGGCCAAGACCCGGACATGGTCTGATGTGGTAATGGGCTTGGAACCAGAAGACGAATCGGGAGCAACCGATTCGGACAAGAGCTGGAACGAATCGGAGACAGTTGATTCGGTTCAAAAGACAGATTCGAAAGAACCGGATCAATTCAAGGCCAAGCAGACACGGATGCAGCGGAAGTCGATTCCATCGCGGAGGAACCGACGGATCGGCAAGCGCCGGAGTCATAGCAACAAAGGAGCTGAGAGGGGCCTATTGAGCAGACATGTTGACCAAGAAGGTCGAGGAGGGTCGCGGCAAACGAGACTGAACCGGACGAGGAGCGCGAGCAAGGCGGAGCGATGCCAGGAGAAGTCGGTTGGAAGAACCGACTGCCACAGAGACTAACACCAGGATCCAACCTCAAGTTGAGGTTGAGGGGGAGTGTTGAGCGGCAAGCTCAACTGGAGCCGGATCGGTTGAATAAGCTTGAGCCGGCAAGCGAGACGGATCAGTAAGCTGTGAGCAACAGAGCCGGCAAGCAACAGAGCCAGTGAGCTGGGGAGCCGGTTAGCCGGATCCAATCAGTAACCAGAAGTCTAGTATTAGTGTAGACTACTAGGCAATTATAGTCTCGTAGTAAGTGTCAGATGCTTGTGTGAGCATTGAAGTACGCGGTACTTCTGTCAGTCCCACGAGGACTTGTATAAATAATGCTACTGAGCATAGTTGTATGTACAGAGTGTTTTATATATTTTTTAATATAGCTTTGAGGTTCTGCTCTCTCTGTCTCTCCTGGGTACTCTGTGTATTCCCTAATTTCTCTGTTTTTCTAACGCTTCCGCAAGTAATCGTTTACAAGTGCTATAATCCCCGAACAAAACAAGGTTGAGTGAGCCGAGATGTCGAATTTGATGAGTTGGCATCATGGTACTCTCTACCAGCTCCAACCCGATTCTAGAATATGAGGTCAATGAGTTGGAAACAATCCAGGCAATAGAAGAAGACTTCGGTACTCTAGATGAGAGTTCGATTTCATTTCAGTTGAGCGGGCCGAACGAATGACTGAGTTGGAATGACTAGTTCGATGACGAACTGGCGAGTAGCGGCTTTAAGAGACATGTGGGTGGGCATAAGGTGTTTAGTTTTCCATGTAATTCTTGGTTCGACGATGAATGTAAGATGTATCTCAAATGGTTTAAGTTCATAGAAGGGGGGAATGAAAAGATTGTTGCATGGCACATATACAAGAAAGTAGTGAGGTGAAAGAAAAGAAGATATTTCCAAATGCAAGAGATGAAAAAGAAAAACTTGTTTAAGCTCAAACCAAAATTAGCATGGGGACAACTCAAGGGTAAGAAAGAAGATGTGAAAGGTCACTTTACAAATTAAGAGATGCTAGACTATGTACAAAGGTTATATATGCATGAAGGTGTGGCTCCTATGGTTGAGAAAATTGAAACTCCATGCACTACATGTATCGATATTGATGATGCCAATAAGGGAATAAAGAAGATGGCAAGTGGGAAAGTAGCAAATTCAACCTACGTCTCAAGTGAGCTTTTGGACAATGCCACACACTCATCATTGGATAATGAAAATTTTAGAGCAAGCTATAAAACAAGGATTTCCAAATGATTGGCTTATGAATTTTATTAAACCAATATTTAAAGCCAGAGATAGGAATCAAGTATCAAATTATCGTACAATAATGGTGAGCTCAACTATTGCTAAATTATATAGCACTATTATGGAGCAAAAGATAAGCACATGGGCTAAGAGTACAAGCAAAAGAGCACTTGGGCAAGCCGGATTTAGACCAAAACACTCCACCATGGATCATTTGGTCACATTAAGAGTAATCGTGGAAGGGAGTTGACTACAAGGAAAAACACTTTATTGTTGTTTTGTTGATTTCAAGAAAGCTTTTGATACCGTACCACGAAGTGAGCTTTGGAATAGAATGGTAGACATTGACATGCCATTAGCGTACCGAGTTGCGGTTGCACGCCTATATGAACAAGTTGAATGCCAACTAAAAATGGATAGTGGATTCTCAAAGCACTTCTTAAGTAACATGGGGGTCAAGCAAGGATGTCCACTATCACCCACACTCTTTGGCTTATGTATTGATAAATTAGAAGAAGTGGTGAATAAGGTTGCAAGAGAAGAAGGATTGAATGACCCCAATTTGATGCAACATGTTATCTTATTGCTTCTATATGCAGGTGATGTGGTACTCGTCTCATATGATGTTGATAGTATGCAACATTTACTTGGGGTATTAGAAGAATTTTGCCATAGTAGTGGACTAGTAGTGGATGTGGAGAAAACAAAAATGATGGCAGTGCAAACCATCCAACCTCATCATTACCCTATGCTCACATATAAAGGTGAACATATACAATTTGTTCAAAGATTTAAATATCTTGGTATTGATGTACCCGCCACAAATAAATGGAGTGCATGCTTTGATTCTAGACTCCAAGCCAATTGGAAATCATATTACCTTTTGGAGAACCAATGCAACCAAAGTGATACTTGTGGATGGGAAGTAAAACTAATGTTGTTCAATGCCATGGTAACTCAAGTATTGCTTTATGGAGTAGAAGTATGGGGTGTCACCATCTCTCTTAATGCATGGAACGAGATTGAGAAAATTCAAAAGATGTTTTTAAGGAGGCAATTAGGAGTTAAATGCACTACCTCTTACCAGGTTATGCTCTTGGAAACGGGTGTTCGACCCATAGAACTATTGGCACTCCAAAAGAGTATATAAATACATTACAAAAGTCAAGAATATGTTGAATCATCGATTACCACATCTTGCTTGGAATGGTGGATGTAAGGTATAAAAAGAATCATAAAAGTAAGATTCTCTCATCTTGTTGGATTCTTGACATAAGGAAATGGTTTAGAAGATGGGGTGTGGATGATCTTTTAGAGCTTTCGGGCAATGCTATGCAATATGTAATGATTGAGGAAAGGTTGGTGGAATCATTAAGGATGAAGTGGGAGGATGCTAAGAGGACAAAGCTAGAATACTACATTGCAAATGTCAACCCTGAATGTTGGTCTCAATATAAAGCAAGAATGTCTATTGATCGTATCCAACCTTATCTCATTACCATATGAGTAGTAATGCTCGTAGAGACCTTACACTACTTCGCACTCGATCTCACAAGTTAGGTATTGAAGTTGCATCATGGTATCAAAATGTAACGAATTTGAAGACATATAAAGTATGCAATGAAGGCATGGTAGAGGATGAATGTCACTTGCTCTTCACATGCTCGACATATAGTGCAATTCGTTCAAGATATGTTGACATACTAAGAGGGAGTGATAACTTAAGTGCCATACTTAAGACACCACCTAGAAGGTTGAGCTCATATGTGTATGCTTTACTAACACATAGAGACTTTGTGCTTCAACATATATCAAGAACACATGTATACTCTGGTCCCATAGGTCAAAATTGGCCTCTTTATGGACGATAAAAATTCTAATTCTAATTCTAATCCTCCCTTGTTTATGTTTCTTGTAGTTCCACTCGAGTAGCACTCCCATGCGCATGTACCTGACTATGCCCCCCCTCCTAAAGGTGTATGTCCCTTCTTAAAAGGTGTGCCACTCCCTTTGTGCACTCGTCAAAAGGTGTTGCAATTTATAGTTGGATGCCTCCTCTCAAAAGGCATGCCCCTTCTAAAAATCATGTCCCTCTCCTAGGTATGTAACCCCTTATGTTGTCTTAAGGATGACACCTTATTTTTGCCAAACTTCGACCCGAACCCTTGACTTCCATCTTGAGAGTTAAGAAACCTTTCGAATGAGCTAGCCTACTCTCATTATTAATAATTTATTGCCCTTCAACATATTTTGTACTATTAAATAGGTTTTCATATAAGAATGCATATGATGTGTGAGTGCATGTACTATGTGAGATTGCATGTGATGCATGCAATGAATGCAAGTGATGTATGATTGTCACTTGGCCACAAATGCCACTAGCCATAATATTTCAAATTTTCTTTATATTGTGAAGCAATTTCTTTTCGACATCATTGAGTTTGCCTATAACAACAATACCATAGATTTGTCAATTGGCACAACTCCATTTTTTTTCCAATTACGTGTTCCATCCACAATTTAGTGTCAATAACCCATGTGCTTTTGTAAACCCCTTAGCAAAAGAATACACTCAACTATTAAGGAAGTCCACCATGATGTAAGTGTCAAACTCTCCTAGATCAAGATAAATATAAAGATCAAGATTATCATCAACAAATCGTAGCACTTAAGTATAAGGTTGGGGGCAAGGTTTGTTGTTAGACTACAATATCACAACAACTCATTCATGCTACAAATTGGATACAAAACTATGTCCTTTTAGAATTATTGCATAAATAAACCTGGTTGCTTTCCAACTTGCCCAACCTCCACACTTCCGAATGCATTATGTTTCAACCAATGCTCTGGGAGCCTTACCGTGCATCTTCTCTTAATGAGCACCAACTCATCACACTCCCTTAAGTCGTACTTGAAGATGGGAGGAGTTTGAGGTAAAGAAGATCCTAGACTCTCAATTGAGGCATATAAAACTTCATTGTCTAGTTTCGTGGGAGGGCTATTCTCTGTTTCAAGGCATTTGGGAATTAACCAATAATCTTTGTAACGCGTGAGAGTAGTCTAGTATTTTCATCGTCATTATTCCCACAAACCATCTCCACCTAGGAGTTGGAGATAAAGGGGAGGATAATTTCACAACCAACGTGGATGATAATGATGGGTGCGATGACAAGCATTGCGGAATGATGGCGAGATTAATAAACATTGATAAGCATTACGGGGTGACAACATTATGTCCATTGAGAAGCATTGTGGGGTGGGGGTGGTGCCTAGAATGGCTCCACCCCCCTCCCAAGGGGTTCAATGTAAGAGAGAAGGAAGAGAGACAGAAAGAGAGATGACAAGAGAGAAAGATTGAAATTTGAGAGAGAATTATTCCTTGTTCATTCATTCCCCGTAAGGGGTTAAATAGTTACAAAAGGGTAGATACCTAGGGGTGCAAGCCCCCTTGGCCATTGACATTAATCACTCACTCACACCTCCTCGTATCTGTCCACATGCACACACGTGTGCATGTGTTCACATATGTATCTACTCACACTCACAATTACAATTATGCACATTTACATATACACAACAACAACATTAAGTCTTTCACCCTCGTTACACTCAACTCTCTGTACATCTCGTACGGTAACATTAGTATATTATGTCATTAGTGTAATGTGAGTGGTCACAAGGTGACTTGTATGCATGTCTTCCATGGAGAGGTGGAAGGAGGCATACATTTATGGCCTAGCTTTTGCATTCTTGGGTGTATATATAGGGGGGTCAAATTTCCTTGTCATCAAGGAATTCAACACTAGTTATTGGATTCTATCTAGTCTCATCTTTCTCTTCATTGCTCTTTCTTCCTCTTTCCTCTCTCTCATCTCTCACTCCTTCGCTCTTCTCGTTCATTTGCTTGTTCACTTGTCTTATTTATCTCACTCTTTTTTCTCATTTGGTAATCAACATCTTGCATATGTAATGCCAATGACTACATGTGTAGTGGTTCCAATCTTGATTTTGTAATAATCTAGCACTTGAACCTTGAACTCTACCCAACAATTTCATCTTTGAGGTCAATTCGTGAAGTCTTATTACACTTGCAATACCGATTTCCCCTATTACCTACCTCTTTTTTCAAATCACATGTAATATAACTTTGTGAAATTCTTTCTTTGTGATCCTACTTCACTTTTTAAAATTATTGTCTCAACTCTCAAAGACTTGCCAAATGTCAATGGACATCTCAATGTCTAATGTTAGCTTGAGCGATGGAGATGCCTTTTTTTGCACTTCTTTTTTTGCACATGTTCATTATGCCCTTGTGCTCCTTTTTCTACTTCTCTTTTCTTCTACTCCTTGTTTTTGGCCTAATGTCCTCTGTCCTTTTCTCTTCCACTTGAACTTTGTAGGCATTCACCTTTGCTATACTCTGAAAGTTGTTAGTGTATCTATTGAGTCATTCCACCAAATGATCCTCTAATTATCATCTCCAACCTATTTCAATTCTTGATTTCCTTTCCCTACACTTTCCATTGCTTTATTCCAAACCCCAAATTCAATTTGAGAATCTTTTATATCTAATCTTTTGCCTAGGCAACTTCCAAGAACATTGTCATTCCCCCTTTCCTGAAATTTAACTATAGAGGTTGGCAAGTCTCAATTAGGTGGATCTCCCCATCTTGGTATAAAATATTATTTGTATTTTAGGCGGCATAATGACATTGAAAATCCGTCTTTTGGTGCTCGATGTTATCGCACTATAAATAGTAACGGATAAAAGTCCTATTATGCCCTTCCATATCTCTTTACCTTCATGTATTACTCCCACTTTAAAGTCTAGCAAATTTAGTTTGTGAATTCTTTTATAGTTTCGATCAGATCATCAAGTATGGCTTTAGACTTTGCACATTGTCCTCCTTTTGTTCAATAGTTGCCTCTAACAACTGATATTTTAGAACTACCTCTTTTCCCCTAGAGACTCTAGACTCTTCCTTCATTTGACTTGCTCTTCTTCTTTTTTTCTTTTTTCGTAAATAATGGCTTTCATTACAAAAGAAAAAAAACACCACCATGACTAACTTACTACAAAGTATAGAACCCTTCTATAAAGGGATCTAAAGAATACTATGACACCAAACTCAATGCCACCCTACACACCAATTCAAATGGCGAGTATGATGATATGTGACCTTGCAGAGTTCTCTCTCTTTCTGGTTGATATTTCGTGACTTCTCTAGCACTGTCAATTGCCACAAAAGAAGTCCTTTTAAATTTAGAACATATTTTCTCACCCCAACTTGCAAATAAAAAATGAAGGCATTCCGCATATTCCAATTGAACCATAGCCCCCATTCGACTTGCTCTTCTCTAGAGTATGTTGCATGCTACTAGAACATGACCCTAATTGGGTACCAATTCGATCTTCAACAAGGGTTGCTAGTTCCCTCCAGAAGGATATGTTTAGTGCTTCGACAAAGAACTCTATCTTCTTGCAAGTTCCTTGACCACTTATTTAGAGTTCATTAAATCCATCGTTGTAGAATACTTGGCATACAATACGTGTAGAATATGTATGCTAAGTAAGTATTCTACATTTCCTTTTGAAATATTTAGAAGATGTATTTTACTGATAAAATACGTTAAATCAATTAAATACCTAGAATACATTTAGAATGCTTTAAATACATAATACATGTAAAACATGTTATATACTTCTTTAAATTTTATTTTATTTTAAATTTTAAATTTTGATTTTTTTAACATGTTTGAAATGTTAAATACTTGCCAAATACGTAGAATATGTCAAATTCTTCGAATACATAGAATAGTACATGAAAAATTATAAAATGACAGTTCTAAAATGTAGAATACATGTAGAACACTAAGTATTCTAAACGTAGAATACACGTTTTGAACAACTATGATTAAATCTTTTATCAAACTCTCATAACGATTTTGTAACTAAAATTCCCAATCCTCCTTTCTTGATCCATTCAAGGAAGGTCTTTGCCATTCTTGTTAAATCTTCTAATATGAACTTGTCCAACAATGGTTGATGAAACCAATTATAGTCAAACAAAGAACATTTTGTGCAACTCCGCCACCTTTGAATCGGGTTACCATGTGCAGATATTGCTCACAATCTCCTACTCCAAAAACTTTGTAATGTCATCATGTTTGAAGTGTCTAGCCTTCTAGAGGATCGCGTGGAAATTGAGAGTTAACTAATTTTCCAATTGGTTAGTATAAGTATATTGTTGCATCATTTGTCCCATTATCGTGATTAGTCATCATGAAGTTTACCATGTCAACGTTAAATGTTCCTTTTACCATTTTTTTTGTTGAAATGCCTCTAGCTTGCTAAATCTACTCCCAAAACAAGTACCATGTCAACATTGAATGATTGGTTTTCCATTTTTTTCGTTGAACTACCTCTAGCTTGCTAAAGCTACTCCCAAAATCTCTCCTCGTTGATGCGTTCACGTCGGATTCATCACTTTTTTGTATTGTTATTAGACTCAAATTTCTCTTCTATAGAGTTCATTGAGGTAGTAGGTTGCATAGTATGTGACTTTCCTAACCTCATACCTTGAATCCCCTCTTGACAATTTTTCGATCAATGCTATGTTGGTTGCCGGGAGTACTCTCCAACACCAACACCTAATCTCCTTCTTGATCTTCCTTGGTCTTATTCTGTTAATCCTATCAATCATGACTTTATTAGGGCGATCTATGTTTTTTAATCTGACTCCAAAAGCTCATTGAGACGAAGCTTCTTAACCACATAAACATATATAACAAAGATGTCGCCAATCATGATTATGTTAACCCTCCTAGACTATCTAATGCACCTTCTTAATTACCACACTATCATCAATAACACTACTAACCCCTCTCCCTACCACATCCCCTTTCCTTTACCTTACATCCCTCACTCTCAACGATGATTGCCAACCTTGCACACCTGTGTTGATTCATCATTGACACTCGTGCTCAACATTTCATTCGATGAAACACCATCTCCATCATCTTTACCTCCAAACATCTCCAACTACCACCACTCACCACCAACACTCCCTAGTTCAAATGCTTTATCCCACACTTTAACACAAGTTCGTCTTTCGACGATAAGATCATATCCTTCCAAATTGGTTCCACGCTCCCAACATATATTTCGTGAATGAGGCAAGGTGAGGAAACCCGAGGACACCTTCCTCACATTCCACCATCTCACTTGAATCACTACATGGGTGGTTACCTTTATGTGAGGATAAGACCAAGGCCTAGTTATTCTATTCCCAACTCACACCATAAATGCCCACCATCTCCACTCCCCTGGCATCCTTCCTTGTTCCTTGAATTTGGCACTCAACAAAAGTGCTTCGTTTCTATTCAATTGGATTGCCTTACAATATGTCGCCTTTGTCATTAATATGGGTGCCACCAACCCTCCACTCACACCCGATGATGCTCACATGGCTTGCTAGTGACACCATGATTCCTCCTGGTCATGACTACAGTTCTGAAAGTATTGCTTCCTCTACTCAACTTTCTACATCTCACCCACATTGTAACACATTGCTCCATGCTAACAAAAGACAACATTTCTATGAGTCTCTTGATCCATCACATCCCACTTCACGCCCTTATCCAACTCCCCACCCACTATTTCCAACATCTCCATCGAGCTCAAGTAGCCCTTCTTGCCAATATACTTGATTACACCTACCTTCGTGCACCTAGGAGTAAGCATGCACACCTTAAGTATTTTCCAAACATCTCAAAAAAATACAATCATATTGATAAATGTGTGTGAAACATACTACTTACAATAGGTGTCACAATGGAGTATTGTCACCCACTAACTACATGGATAGTGGAACATGTTGAATTGTCGATAGGCAAGATGAACACTCCATTGAGGAAAGACTACCCTAAACCCTAAACCCTCTCTCTCTCTCTCTCTCTCTCTCTCTCTCTCTCTCTCTCTCTAAGCATTTCTCTAAATATAAGTTAAGAGCGTAATAGCTATATCTTTAGTAACTTGAAATTATCTAAGCGTGGATTAATAGAAGCACAGGCTTGTTGGTGATTTCTTGTCGTCTTACTTTTCTATCGAGTGCTTGAGTTGTGTTAGTGATGATTTCCCCCCCCCCCCTAAAAAGACACGCCTTGGTATTATTAAATCATAAGAAATACAAAAGTTGTGTTGGATAAACAAATATACCAACCGATTCCCTTGTACCCTCATCATAGCCGATTTGTTGAGCATAGCCAACAATAAGGGGTGATCAAGCAATAAGAAGAGATGCCCTCGTTTTGCATCTTTTTGAAGCTTTTAAAGCTTCATAAACTCAGCCTTCTTGTGCATAACCTTATCAATGGTTGTTTTTCCGAATTACTGCTTGATAAAACTGACATAGAAACATTATCATTGTAACAACATCTGTAAGAAGTGCTTCACTTGAATGCCATAAAGTATAAATGTTTTTAGCTAAACTTCAAGCAATTTGTTGTTTTTGTTTCTGGATTTCTGCTTTTCAAACTTTGACTGATGCCTCTCTTTCATAATCCATCTTGCAACTTGTGCAACAACAACAACTTTCCAACGCCATTCCTCATAGTCTATTTGATGTGTATATGCAAGAACTACACATATTTGTACACCATATCTCCAAGATTTTTATCATCTACTCCTCCCAAACTGCAATTGAGAATTCAATGTAACCTATAGCACCCAAAATCTATAACAACAGAATGTCCATAAACAAAGTTAGTAGACATTGTTTCCCAAAATCACGGGAATAGTATACATCCAAATTATGTGATCTCCATCTTCTCTAAAAATGAGCATAGAGGTCCATATCCTTTTAAAATGCATTTGTTTCCTGAAAATGGCATCAACATTGGTTGTGAAACTTTCATACTGAACGCATAATGTACGAACAAGTAACAACCAGAATTCAGCAATTATAACTGGAGCATCCTAAGTGACATTATCAAATATTGATGTGCATCGCGCCTTCCAAATTACCCACATCAGAATAGATGAAATTGTCTTCCATATAATATCATCCCTAAATTGCAAATTGTCACTTATAAAAGGTTGAACCATTTGTATATTAGGAGGAACTATGTGAAATAGCTTCCACTATATCCTCCTTTTCATATAACAAGAGTTTTCCCTCTAGAATTCCCCACCTAACCGCACCCCAAGTGACCACACAATTAGCATGTATCAATATCAACAACCTTAATACTCTCTGCCATATTTACATAATTCTAGGACAAGACCACAATACATGCTTAATTGATTCTATCATACATCCACAACCAAAACCACATGACTTACTATCTAATTTCAGACGCAACCAAGCCCGGACCGGTAGTGCATAGTGGATCAATAACGAGCTAAAAAGGACAATCTTCCTAGGAATCTACATACTCCATAACCACTTCCAATATTTAGATGCATCCATTAAAGAGGCCCCATTCGCCAACCACACTTTCATAGCGGATGGCGGATGAAATTTCCTACTTAAGAGCAACTTGCGTCCCAACTTCACAGAATATTGAAAATATTGAAAAAATTTAGTATGAAACGAAGGATTTGTATGTTTCCAAAGATAATTTGATGGATCCCAATGCAAGTCCAATAATGACTTTTTAAAAAAAACCCATAGTTGGCAAAATAACATACTATCAAAAGGAGAAGGATCTAAAATCCATCTTTTACCCCATTTACCAATCACTCTCACCGTATGTTGCAATGCCGTTTGCCAAATTGACGATTCCACATCAGTCTGCCATAATCGTCCTTCCTTGGACACATCAAAATAGTAACAGTCTCCTTGAGATGTTGTTCCTTTTACTCCTATAATAACACCAACCGGAGTAAAATATCCAAACCAAACATGCTCAAAAGAAGGTGACCAATTAGAGAGAAAATTCCCTAAAGATAATTGAATTTCATCAAACATAAGTCTAAAACCTCTACACATGGTAGCATCTAGTTGTGAATTATTAAGATGAAAAACATAATTTCCCCAAGAGGCTACCGTGGCGGCTATACCATTATCCAACGTAGCCCACTGTAATCGCGGTCTACTGCCAAGCAATATACCTCTTTCATCAGAAAAAATAAAATTCCAAATCAAAGGTTGCCGCAACAGTTCTTCATTCGAAGAGGGGCATCTACGAATAAAAAAAAACTTAACATCCCATGCTTTACAAATGCCAACCATCTATCGGACCATGTACCGGTCTCGTCTTAAAATTTGACAAGAATGCCCATCTTAGAGATGGTTTCCAACCCCCCCCCCCCCCCCCGTAGACGGTTTAATATCAAGCAATCGGTTTAAAAGCAACTCTGACCATATACCTTGAGTAGGCAACATAGCCCTAACAACAAATTTTGCTAAAAGAGCCTTACATTGGCTATCTGGGTCTACCAACCCTAAACCACCATCAGAAATTTGCGTCGTAAGTGTCGACCAAGCTACCTTCGCATGAGCATCATTATTACTTCATCCTATCCAAATAAAGTTTCGAACCAATCGTTGAATATGTAACAAACACGATCTAGAGAACAAACATGTAGATGCAATATACCACATCAATGAAAGGAGAACCTGATTAGCTATCATTACTCTGCCTGCTAAAGACAACTCTGTAGTGTTCCAAATCAATAATTTTTCTCCTAAGTGATAACATTAGAGGAGCTAACAATCGCTCCTTATGCATATTTATACCAACCTAACATCCTAAGTAACGAATTGAAACTCCTTCTTGAATCCAATGAAAAAACTCAGATGGTCTCCATGATGGCAATGGCAGCATAGAAACCCAAAAACCCATTGATTTACACCAATTAACTTTTGCACCAGAGGCAACACAAAATGTTTCCAATGCAGCTTGTGCTTTATATAAATTACCTTCTCTCAACGTGCATGTATAGTGTTGTATCATCTGTAAACTCCACATCTAGAATCATCTTGTTAGAGATTGGTGCAACCAACCCTTGGATCCCAACACCTGTTGAATTAAAAAATGCTAAAAATACCTCCGTAACAATAAGAAATAAGAAAGGGGCTAACGGACACCCTTGGCAAACAGATCGTGACATTTGAAACCTTCGTCCTCTACCTCCTGCTACTAGGATAGAACTATAAGCTAATCTATACAAAGCTGACACTGCAATAATCCAAGCTTCTAGAAACCCTAATCTTCTCATCGCCTCTTCTAAAAAGTCCCAATTCACTCTATCATAGGACTTTTCAAAATCTAACAATAAAATTACTAAGCCCTCTTTCTTTGCCATTGTTGAAGCGGACAATTCCCAAAACAAATTTTTTTATAAAATATACTCCCATCTTGCATGAAACCTGTTTGAGAAGTATGAATAGTATTAGGCAATAAAGGTTGCAAACGCAATGCCAACACCTTAGCATAAATTTTGTAAACTATATTGAGTAATGTGATCGATCGCCATGCCCTAATGTCCTTTGAGGCTCCATCCCCTTTAGGGATAAGGCAAATCAACCCCTCCTTCCATTCCTCTGGCATAGCTCCCAAATAAAAAATTATCTGAAAAGCACTAGTTAAATCATCAGCTATAATGTCCCAATACTGTAAGAAAACATCTCTAATTAGTCCATCCTCTCTTGGGCAAACCTCGGAACCCAAAGATTTTAATGCTCGCAGAACCTCAGAAGAAGAAAAAGGGCATAAAAGAGTTTGAACCATTCGATCTGTAACACATGGTTTTGTTGTACCGAAAACTATACCCCTCATTGCCAATACATTTTGACTCACCTCATCAGCAAACAACAATTGTTCATAATACCGCGATGCCAACTCTCGCATTTCATCTGGATCTATTGCGAGAGCACCATCATCCCTCTTTAATGCACCCATCTGAAACTTCCGCGGTCTTGGAGTAACTATATCATAAAATAATTTGGACATTTTTTCCCCTTTTTGAGACCATTTTGCTACAAATGCGGAGTATTTAAAAATCAGTCATTGTAGATTGCATAAAAAAAATCTCATCTCTTAGCTTTCGTAAGTTGTTTTGAAGATAAATTGAGTTGATATCTCTTTCTTGCAAGCATTGAATCGAGCCCAACCCTCTTCTTGCATTTGCCAACCGAGAGATAAGAAAAAATTTCTTATCGTTAGCCTTGCCTAGAAGCAGTTTCTTAAGCTGTAATAAAGCCACGAAAACCTTAGTTAACTTGTTAGGAGCAAAGACACTAGACCAAAGGGAAGCAACACTCTCTGCAATAGAATCCTCCTTTAGAATCCACTTTGGAATCTTAGCATGATCGTGAAATACATCCACTCGCAATTTCAAAGTTAGCTTTACTGGTGCATGATCTGAAAAGTTTGTACCTAGCACTATGCCTAGATATCCACCTAACTCCCAAAAAAAATGATCCGTGTAAAACTTGTCAATCCTAGAGACAATCGAGAAAATTGCAAAGACTCTACCCTTCTTGCAAAAGACTGCATAAACTATAAATCCTGCAAGTTAAATTTAAAGCATAAATTTTCCCACTTAGCCAACTCAGCACCTGAGATTGTAACTGTGCTCCCACCCATACGATCAGAAGGGTCTTCAAGCATATTAAAGTTCCCAACAATGCACTAATGATCCATTACAGGGAGATTATTCCACAATTGGCACCAAAATTGTGCCCTTCCCCTTGCTGAATTCAGCGCATAAACATTCAAGAAGCCAACTTTTTTTTCTAATATCTTTAAGACTATAAATTGGGCACGACCACCCTGTAAAAAACCCTTGTTTACAATCAAAGAGGCTCATTTTTCAGAACATGCAATAGCAAGCCCCCCTTGCATTCTAGATGGCCCATAAGCCGGAATCCAATCATAAAACCACCTTCCATTCAAGAATGTACGAATTTTAGCCACCCTATTCTATGATAAATGATGTTCTTGTATCAATAAAATGTCAAATTTACCCACATACTGGGACGATAGTTCTTGATTAAACAAGCCTTTCACTTTATGAAATTTATCACCTCCTAACCCTTGTACATTCCAAGAGAGTAAAGTCAATGAATCCACATCACAAGGAGGGAGGTAACAACCTTTTATCCTTCAAGATATCACTTTGTTCCTTATGAGCTGAAGAAACTGCTCTAGTAATTCTTTTTTCCATATTAGAATTTCTATTATCCTTGTATACTCTATTTTTGCTATTCCCTACGGCCTCAACTACACTATTAGATGCTAAAAATTTATACGGAATGGGAACATTTTCAGCATGCAACACCATCTTCTTCGAGTGATCCTCTACATTCTTTCTCACAATCTCAACATAAGAAAATGGCACAATATCCTTAGATATAGAAATTTGCTGAAATTCTGGCTTAAAAGGACCTACTTGCATGTTTGATTGATTCTCTAAATGTTGCACCAACTTTTGAACCTTTGAAGAATTACTCATATGCGCTACATCGTCACAAAGACCAACCTCCCGAACCATACTAGCTTGTTGGGTATCTACAATTGGTAATGGCTCGTAATGTGCTTCCATAGCCCGCAAAACAGTATTCAAAAGTGGAAAATGTTGAAAAGGATTATCATAAATTCTATCAGGCAATTCAATTTTTTTCTTTCCCCGAAACGCCTTATTTCTATTCACGGTCTGCCATTGCAAAGATTTTGGAACAAGACCTTCACCAGACGAGGTAGTATCTTGTTCCAATGGACAAGCTTTGGCAATATGACCTATTTCCTTACACCTGTAACATTGATTTGGTAAACCATAATATACAACTTTCTGAAGTTTTTGAAAGGCATTTCCATCTAGTTTCGGCAATCAAATCCATTGTGACAATTTGTCTCCTTTCCTACACAACAATTTCTTTGACGGAGCTCCTCCTTCCAAAACCTCATTCTTAGTACGTGACTAAAATACCAAGACCTTACCAATAGATGAACCTAGTTTAGGCAATATATTCCTCCATTCTTTCTCAATTTTGGGAAAACCGTCGTACAAGTGAACATAGCGGTTGAATCCTCTTGTAATGCAAGTGTATTAAATCTGTGATGCCAAGGATAAAACACCACCAGGGCACCCTTAAGGTCCGCCGAGCCCAATGACAATAGACGAAAAACCGATTCCCCATTCTCGAATTCCAATTGATAGCAACCACGTCCTAATATTTGAATATCAATAATTTTATCCAAATCTGATTGGATGGAAACTTGTAACAAATGTCGAAGATCCCCTTTGCTCGGCTGGCTTCCCAAAATATGTACCACTATTGAGATGGCCTGAAGATGAATCACCTCTTGCATAACAGTGACTTCATCCTCTGGTGTTAGGCTAATGTCTAATGTCCCGTCGAAAGAGATTGGGTTGAGAGTTGATGCACTAGATCTCTCTCGGGGCGTTGATGTCGATGGTCCCTCCATGGCTGAGTAGGTACTTACTTAACGTATTCCCTCTCTCTCCTTTTTGTATACTGTAACTTCCCTAATTTTTGTTAAATAAATATGTTATTAAGAATAGAGAAGAGGATTACCAAGATAAATTGATTCTTCTCTGCTAATCCTTGCTGATTTTGGCAGCCACTCGCTTTCATAGGAGAGAAAAATAGGTTGTGCAGGGGCAACGATGGCGACAGATATTCTAGGAGAGGAAAAGAGTGTAAGTGATGATTTAGTTATTATAGTGTGAGTTTAGAGTTTGTTTTGATAGTAACTATTGTGTTAAGTAGCTCAATGGTGATTGATGTTCATCCTCGCCCATCCTACAACAAATGAGTAGACAATAGTATGTCCCTTTGGGTTGGTCTCGACATGGTTCTCAAGGAGAATACCCAAGTAAGAAGTAGTCTTCAGTAAGGATACTGGGATACATTACAACAACACATTGGCACATTGTAAATGTGAAAAATAGAGGATGCTTGGTCATTGTAAATGTGGTAATCGCGTATTGCCATCGCTCAGCTAGGTATCAACTTGGATATGCTCATTGGAAGCACTCTAGTTGATATGTTTGCAACATGTGGAAGTTTATCAGATGCATATAAATAGTTCGATGGGTTGAGATCCCTCAAAGTGGGTGCCAATCACATGGCATTACAAGGCATGCTCATACATGCTGAAATCATGGATCAAGGCATACAAAATGACCTCTATACCATAATGCTTTGCTTGAATTTTACGTTAAATGTGAAAAAAAACGAATGATTCATGACTACCCATTGTCTTACACAAGACGGGCTGGGGAAAGATAGTCACTTCCTTTCTATCTATTTTGTATTTTGTAGCTGATACGCTTTTTAAAACTAATGAAAGGATATGTTTTCTTGAAAACAACAACACATTGGTACACCAATGGGATGACTATTCTAGTCATAATTAACCTTCAAACTTGTTTTTTAAAAGTTTTTAGACTTCTATTTTAGTTAAGCCCATTAGGGAACTTGGAATATCTTTACAATCACGATTATTGAAGTTGTTATTCTTCCTCTATTTCATCATTGTGGCGTTGAAATTGTTGATATGTTTTAGCTCAATCTCGGTGCACAACATTGCCGCCAATGAACCCATTTGAGCTTGACCATTATTGCTCCGATTTTGTTGAGATTTATTCACCTAGTCAATTATGTAGTCCTTTGTTTATTATTGGGTTTTGTCATGAATACTTCATGGCCGGGAGGGGATAGAACTTAGCAATGTTGAGGAGTATTTTCTCTCATCTTGCACAATTTACATTTTCCTTGGTTGTTTCTTTGGATCATTATTTTCTTTCTTGCTTGGAGCAAACCTCTTAGGACTTTCTTCCTAGATGGGATGACAATCCTTCCAACTCACTTTGTTGCAACTAGTTGCATACAATTAATTCTTTGTCTTATGGTTCTTGGTGACGAACTTGAGAAACGCAAAGGCGAACGAAAAAAGTCATAAGCACCGTCTAAGAATATGGAAGATAGGGCAAACAAATGCGATTTCTTCTCTCTACAAATCTTATTTACACAAATGCACCAAATAACCTTAAAGCAATCTGTATGGTGCTTTTTGTAGAGGTGATTATATCATGATTACGTTTCTACATGTTTGCACTTTGTATGTTGTTGTTTTTTGTTTCTATTTATTCCCTCCTTATTCATCATTTTTTCATTAGCCAATTTAATGTTGAGTATGATGAGCTTCTCATACACTATGCTATGGCCTCAGGCTTTATACCTAATATTCTAGTGAGGTCATTACTTCTAATCCGTAGGCTAGTAAAACAAAATAGGCATCCAAGGTTAAGATTCTTCTTTTGGTTTTTGCGTTTTCCCAGCTTACCATCTCCTCATTGGTGCAAGTTACTACTTCGGGGGGTTTGGGCCAGAATTGCTTTGAGCCTTAGGACATTAGAGATACGGCACTACTCGTCCTACCACATAGGTGTCTCAATCCCATCATCGTGATTTTATTACATTCCAGCAATTATGGCGATGGAAAGGCCATCACGACATCCCTTCTCTAGGCACCGATGGGTTCCAAAGGTCCGATCTGCACAATGCAATGGTCGTGTGACTATTGGTAACGATGAGGTTTGTTCGGGCGTGTTCGCCAAAAGTGACTGGCGCATAGCCTAACGTGAGGTTTCATTCTCGTATTTACTTAATTAACTTTCTTAATCACTCGCTTTATTATCTCAAGTATTTAATTATACTGGTAACGTGATTACGTACATAACGAGGGGAAAAAACATACAAGATGTTTCATTCTCTTAATTACTTAATTAAGTTTCTTAATCACGCGCATTATTATCTCAAGTAATTAATTATACTGGTAACGTGATTATGTACATAACGAGGGGGAAAACGTACAGGATGGTTTCATTCTCTTAATTACTTAAAAGTAAGTTTCTTAATCACTTGCTTAATGATCGGATACGCAAGTAATTAATCAGAATTCTTAGGTAAAGCTGTGGTTAAAAGTATGGTAATTAATTACTGATTTTCTGGCCTTTTTGTGGGTTGGGTATGGTATGGTATGTCTTTCTTCCTTCCTGCCCTTTTCTGTCGAATCGGAAATTTCTGCAGTTTTCCTGCTGCTTTCCGGCGAGTTTCTGCTCTTTGCGCGTTGTTTTTTTTGCCCTTTTTCCCCCTTCTCCTTCTTCTCCTTCTCCTTCTTCTTCTTTTCTCGTCAGGAAAAAGAAGAATTCCTTGGTCGCCTGCAGAAAGAAATCCCTTGCTTTCCTTCCCCCTCCCACTCCCCTTCTACCCCCCCGTTTCGCTTTTTGCTTTTTGCCTTTTGCTTCCCCACCGACTGTTTCCTTGCTTTTTGCCCCTCCCAGCTCCGATCGCCCCTCATTTTCCAGTCGTTGATTTTCCTCTGCAGAAAAAAAAAAGAAAAGCAAATTTCCTCCTCCTCCTTCTTCCTCCTTCGGCGATCCAAAATAACTTTTCAATCGGGGTAAGTTTCCACCTGTTGTTGTTGTTGTTGTTCAGAATCGATCGTTTGATTAGTCGATCCTAGAATAGAAAGAAAACGATTCAGGTTAAGAGTTAGGGTTAGGTTTACTGTATAGTGACCGGCTTTGGGAAGATTTAGGGTTAGGGTTTGGGAAGATTTAGAGTCACTGACTGTGAGATTTCATCATCATAAACATTAGCTATAGGATTTATTTCAGCCCTGTAAGATAATTTTTTTAAGATATTTATTTACTTGGGCATTAATGCATAAGATGTGCTGGAAATGACATGTTACTTTAGCATTAAGCTTGGTGTTCAGTTATTGATTGTGGCAAGATTTAGTGTTCAAGTTAGTGTTACGACAACATCTTCAGCTATGAGAGTTGCGGCACTCAATTTGATTGGTAAGAGGTGTATTTACTAATGCATTGATGCATAAGGTTTGCCCAAATGACATATTTCGTTAGATTTAGGGTTAGGGTTCATTCACTGACCAATGAGAATTCTTTGTCAGCTATGGAAATTTGGTACTCAGTTGATGCATTCTCAAATGATTGTGAAGAGATTTATTTCCCTTTGCATTGATATGTAATATTTGCGCAAAATGACATATTTATTGCTTTAGAATCGAGATTTAGGGTTAATATGTCAACGTTGTCATCTACAACTGACTGATTTTAGCCTCCTAAAATTGTGCATTGGTACATAAGATGTCGCCAAATGACATATTCCGTTAGACTTAGAGTTTGGGTGCAGTCACTGATTATGAGATATCTTAGGTCCATTGGTATGGAGAGTTTGATACTAATTTCAGCCCAATAAAATGGTGGTTAAGAAATTTACTTGTGTGGATTTTGATTCTAGAAGAGGTGCTCAAATGACATCTGCTCTGGATTTCTTATCTGGTTTTCTTATGTCATTACTATTGTGCATGTGTATATTTTCATGTGGACCACTAAAATAATGCTTTAGAGATTTACTCCTGCATTGATGTAGCATAAGATGCCCAAATGAAACATTTTCCCTAGATTTGTTGGTGATTTTTGCCAGTCCTCACCATACATACATATGTTTTAATTCATCACTCATAAAGCATGGTACACCATACTATTACCACCTTTTGTATGTGGGGTGTGTTTACCTTGATATGCATACAATATTGTCTTACTTATATTTAATGCTGAATTTATTTGGCTGCATGGTAGCTTATTTGATGATTGATGGGTGGTTTTACTAGAAGTACATGTGCCTTAATATATATGTCGAAATGATGTATGCATAGCTTGGCATTGTAATATCCCCTTTGCTTTGATATGTCTAGTTATATGTAGAATTGCCAGCATCTTTGATAAATTCTGACATGTCCTTTGTTTTCATATGGTTAGAGAATAGGAATTCTACCTTGGCATCGAAAAATACGTCAAGAAGAGGTTGTATAGTATTGTAAGGTATTATGATAACCCACAATTTGATTGAGGAACCCATTGCAAAATAGGCCCACAATTGGGCAGCACCAGTAGGTGCATAACTAGGGCAGCAAAATGGCAGCCAATCCAAGGTTTGAGATCAATTCGGGAAGTCCAGAAAGTGCTGCTGCATTTGGTTACTCTAACCCTCACAGAGCTCATTTTTCATCTGGGGGGACTACTGGACCAAATCTCGAAAGGTCATCAAGTTCTCGAGAGAATCACGATGGCAGTGGTAGAGTAGTGCCTCCAGGACCAGGATCAAGCTTTCCAAGTCCAGCTAGTGCTAGTAGCCATGGTGATCTTCTCAACATGTCGCACATCCTTTCTTTAGAACTGATATCATCGGTAGAGCAAAAATATGCCCGACAATTAGAGTTGAGGAGTGCAACTGTTGCTGCCATGGCCACGGTTGCCATGGCCACGGTTGGGGACGCTCCAGCAAATTTGCAACAAAAGCCTCTTGAGCAGCAAGGAGTAGAAGAACTCAAGCGAATCAAGTTGAGCTTGTATGAAAATGCAACCAGGGCAAGGTAGTGCGTGTTCCATTTTATCATCTCTGCTTAATAATATAGAAAAGCTACAACGTACTCTAAGTTTTTCTTTATTTCCCCAAGAGTCCCTAAGTTCTTGTGGTTTTTCCATACGCTTTCTTGGGCCATTACCTCTCCTATTTGAGCAATTATATGCCCAATGCATCCCTGTCCTTTTTGAATTGGGATCAGGGCATTTGGGAAAATAAAGAAAAACACAGGGTTATTTTGGAGATTTCACATTTAAAAGTTATACTATGCTGTGAAAAATGTCTTTGAACTCATTGATTTTAAGCCTTCAACTTCTTTAGAGAGAGGTCACGCGCATTATCTGAGGCTCTCAATAAACTTGACAAATTCCGAGCTTCTCTTCAAATACGAAAACGGCCTCGAACAGAAGGTGCTGGTCATGAGCGGCAGATAGCTTCTAGTTCAGGGGATAGATCAACAATCGCTACAGCTGCTGCTGCTGCGAATGCTAGCAAAGCTACTTTCTGTGCTTCTCCAAGTCACACAGAGGGGAGCATGGCCAAGCCAGATGAAAAGATCAAAGGAGGGGTTCCAAACAAGCGGATGCGTACATCCATGCAAGATGTACGGGTATGTCTTGCTATATCTCTTTTACTGAACTAAGCATGTGACTGGGTGATGATGAAGGGGGTACTAATTAAGGAATCGTAAGGGGTCACTATGATGATGGTTTGAAACCCTGGAATTATAGAAATGTTGGGATAAATGTTCAAATTTCCATACAACATTTCCTTATTGTTGGCCATTACTCCTATTAACTGATGGGTAGAAGTTTCAAGAACATTGATCTTGAAACTTGCCAAAACTCTTCAAAAACCTTGAAATATATCCATGCATCTAAGATTTGGCGATATTTTTCTAACTGACTTGGCATGCAATGGAGTTTTATCATTTTTCTCCCTTATGTTTTATAACTGAGCAAGAGTACTTGCATATCTTTGTAGCTTGAGAGTCGCACAGGGACAACAGCCTTTCAGAGATCATCTGCAATAGGTGATCGAGAACGTGAGCCTGTAAAGCCTTTTGGAACTGTATCAGATGAAAAGGACCGTATAGTTCAAGGTAGTGGAGAAGCATGGGAGAGAACAAAGACAAAAGGTAAAAGGTCAGCAACTAAATCGGACATTATTATTGCAAGTGGAGCAACAGGAGTTTCAGAAATTGAACGCGATCATAAATGGGGCACTCAGCATCGAAGTAACACTGATACTCGTCCCAGGCCAAGTGAGGGCCATAGCTTCAGGTCAGCTTTAGAGGTTTTTTTGATGCACTTTTGATTTGGCATGTTTTTGTGTCATTTGGCACTGAGGACGTTAATGTAACTTGCTTTCTTTTTTTTCTTTTTTTCTTTCTAGTCAATGATGTGGTGACAACTCATATCCTCTCAATAGGAATCGACTTAATTCATTTTTCTTGAAACAGGTCTGGTCCTGTGCATGGCGTAGTGTCTATACATAAGTCTGCAGTAAGGAATGAACCTGATACCACAGTTTCGGTTGGGGACAAAGGAGATCGGTTTCTTTTCCCTGAAAAGGATCGAGCAATGCTGAAGGGCAGTGTCAAGTATGTTGAGATATAGTAGTATAACTGTTTCTTTCTTTCTTTGTCTCAGTAGGGTGATGGGGGGATTTGAAACCCTGATCTATGTCTTACAGGGCAAGGACCCATACCACATGGCTAACTCCCCTTGCTATCATGTATAGCTACTAACATTTTATTTTTTAGTTGCACCTTTCTCTTAAATGTCCTATAATACTACAGGTTGTTACATAAGGATGAAGGGGCACTTCTGAGCTCATCAAATGTTGGCAAACCAAAGGCTGCACGCGCTCCTCGTACTGGTACAGGAATTCCTATAAATCCTAGTAGTAGTGGAGCTCATGCTTCACGTCCACATTCAGCTGAAGTGTGGGATCGTACAACAACACCAGCAGCACCCACCAGAGCCCAAATCCCTGTAGGGCCAAGCAACAACCGGAAGAGACCAGCACCAACAAGGTCATCATCTCCTCCAGTAGCACAATGGGTTGGGCAAAGATCACAGAAAATGTCTAGAATCGCAAGAAGAATGAATGTGGCATCCCCGGTTGGTCCATCTGGCTTAGGAAGGGATGAAGCTGTAAACACAATAGAAGGCGACTCTGCGCGTGATAGCATAGCCACCCCTTCAGGTTCACGATCCAACCTTAGTATTTTGCCCAATACAAGCCTTTTGAAAAAAGTCCCCAGCACTGTGGCCCTTTCACAAATGAAGGCAAAATTGGAAAGGGTTCATTCTCCAGCAGGCCTTTCAGAGAGTGAAGACTCTGAGGGCGGGGATGCCAAGTCTAAAGAGAAATGGAAAAAACATGGAGATACTGAAGCTAGATTCGGAGGGGTCAATCAAAGGATTGCACCTTTATTTTCTCCTGGGAAAAAATCCCGTGTGGGGTCGAAAGAAGAAGGTGGAGATGGGATTCGTCGACAAGGTAGGAGTGGTCGGGGCATGATTGCTGTACGAGAAAGCTCCACTATACCCCCTCATGTAGAAAAAGGAGACGTTGCTGCAAATGCAAAGCAAATGAGGAGTGCAAGGCCAGGGACTGAGAAACCAGAGAAGCCTGCTGATGTGTAAGTTGGGAAAATAGAAATAATTATGCTCATATGCTTTCAAATGTGATGGCTTAAATTTTTTTTTTCTCTTTCTCTTAATGATGGGATTGATCACCAGTTGTGGCATTGAACTCCAAACATATGGGTTATAGGGGAAGGGCTTGAACCATTAGGTTAATTTGACCCTGTTAAGTGATTACTGTGTCAACTTGTCTATTGTACGATAATAAATCATCTACCTTGCAGCAAGCCTGGACGGCCACCTACAAAGAAGGGTGGAGTAGGAGATCGCAAAGCTCTAACTAGGCCAAGACGACCAGCCATCAATGGAAGTGGAGAAGTTTCAGGTATATCTGAAGTGCTCTTTTTTGCCTCTAACCTGAGGTAGATTCATTTACTAGCAAAACCAAAAAAGGCGATTGCAAGACTATTGGCATTATCTTATTTGAGAGGTGTGTGTCTGTATTATTATGCTAGGTGAATTTGATGATGATCATGAGGAATTGATGGCTGCTGTACAAGCTGCAATAAATGCTAGCTGTAAGTCATTTCTATATGGAGGAGAAGATCTGTGAGTAACTAATAGTGAATTGATCTAATGCCTTTTCTATTGCAGCACATGCCTGTTCCAGTGTATTCTGGAAAGAAATGGAACCTTTCTTTGCTTATTTGACACATGATGCAAGGGAAAGCCTGAAAATACAAGTGAGTTCTTGAATAAACATTTACAAATACATGATAATAAGATAGTATGGGTTTATTCACCATTCTCTGTGTGCTTCATTTGTAATTCAGGTCAGAGCAAGAGAATCTGAAGAAGAAGATATATTTCCTGGACTATTTGCTACTGATGATTGTGTTGAGAAGGTTTATTTCATAATCTGATTATGAGTCAAAAGATTTTTCAATTCTTCTGTTAATTTTTGTGTTCTGATTGGTGTAAATGCTACAGAACTCTAGTTTTCTCAACACCTCGGGTGCTGGAAAGAAATTGGCAAATGGCTCAGAGGTCAATGGAGGTACAGTGTCCATGGCTTTCAACAATCTAAAGGAAGAACAAGGTTCTGATGCTGGAACTGGGGGTTGGGTTACTTCCAAACAACTACCCCTCTCGCAAAGGCTTTTAGCAGCTCTCATCATTGAAGAAGACATAGATGATGAAAGCAGAGAAGATGGTAGGCAGTTTGAATTTCCAGGTCATGCTGGAGATGGATCACCCAGTGACAGTGAACAAGCTGGAGTCGATAAAGAGCAAGATTCTGAATCTGAAGTAGAGACGAGAGGAGGTGATAGTGGAAAGCTTAATGGATGGTCGAAAAGGTCACCATATGATTCTTCATATACTTCTAATGGCCATAGACATTGGGATTCTGAATCTGAACTTCTAAATTCTCCAGCTAAGTCGAAAGAAGAAGAAAAGCACTCATCAGATATCAATGGTTTGAATAAATTAGATGGCACATATCAGAACTTAAAGTTGGATGACAGGATAGCCTTGGAGCTTCAAAGCATAGGATTATATCCTGAGCCTGTATGTTTCATTCTAGAACTTCACTTCTGTGTGTATGTTCTATTCAGTCCACTAGTTTGGAGCAATTAGTCACCTATGTGTTTAAAATAATAGTATGGGTAGTATATTTGTAGTGCATCTTTTATGTCTTAATCAATTTCTATTATCAGGCTGACTTTGTGTTGAGAGAAGATGACCAGATTGCTGAAGAATTAAAGAAAACTTATATGGACCTTAAAGAGCAGGTAGAATATCTTTCCTGCAGAATAAAGAATTCTTTTAATTCCTGTTGTGCCAAGCCTTATCTTTTGTTTTGGGGCAGGTACGCAAAAATAAAGAAAGGTTGTCTTCATTAGAAAAAGTTATTTCCAGTTCACAAGAAGCTGAAGAAAGGTATGCAATGTAATATGCAGTAGTTTTTTATTTCTTTTACACATTTGTGGTTTATATGTACTAATATGATTCCACAATCTATAATTTTAAGATGACTACAATGGGTTTTGCATAATTCAGGGTCCGTGTGATAGAAAGTTAATAGGATGTGGGGTCATTGTGCTTTTTGCATTATCGTATATTGGTTCCCATTTGGCATCTTTTAAATATCAATGATTTGAATTGGTGTTTTTGCGCAATGTAGAGAGCGAGAGCAATTGGCTATGAGGAAACTTCTAGAGAATGCATTCAGCAAACGATTGGTAAGAACGTCAAGTACTGTTTTGGGTACACTTGTACCCTATATACAAAGATGAACTGTTTCTTCGAAGTGTGGATGACCTTTTCGTTATATATATGATTGCTATGCTTGATCCCAAGGCCATATTCTTGTCACAACAAGTTAACTAATCCAAAATCTCTTAAATATCGCTGAATGCATTTTACAACTAATAAAATAGCGACTTAAGGTGGTGGAAGGGGTGTAATGCATTTTAAACATAGCTAGGAGCTTAGGTAAGTTGGAACACATCTAATCTAATTTTTGCATTGTCTGAGCTAGTGCATGCATTTTTTTGTTTATATATCGAAAAAGAGTGATCTGCAGAGATATGATGTTAACTAATAATTCTAGAGCACATCTGTGTCAATAAGATTCTCCCTCTGTAATGCAACAATGCCAATGATTTTTTTTTTCTTATAGATTTGTGCCTATTCATTTCTATTTTCAGGGTAGCCGTGGAGGTCTTTTAGGGGTTTCAGGCAGTAAAAGTGCAGCATCCAAAGCAGGGCGAGCTGCTGCTTTGGTGGTAGCAAAAAGATCTCTAACAAGGTGGAAACATTTTATGGAAGCTGGGGAAAGTTGCTTCATCGAGCCAGGTTTACGGGATGTTCTCTTATGTGTTTCATCCAAAGACAGAGAAACAAAAACATTGTCAAACAATGACGAGTTGCGTGCCAGTATTAACTCAGTTGGCCTATCTTTGATGGGTCCTTTGGAGCTGAAAATGGCAGGTTTGCTCCATACTGGGAAAGGAAGAAAAAGATCCATCAACATTTACATTTACCCACACATTTGAGCAATCATATGCAGATTGCCAAAAGCAAAAAAATAGAAAAAAGAAACATTCTCCCACTTGTGCATCTTTATAGCATGCATTTCTGGCAGAGCTGCATACTTTCTCTTTATAATGAGAAAATGCATGCATCTCTTTCAGGAAAGATTCTATGTTCTCTGCATGAGTATACGTTGTTAATGCCCAATTCATGATGCCTCACATTTGAAAGTTGTTGTTCTTTTGAGAAAGTTGGCACTATATAACTCCCCTACGTAGTCATCTTGCATCAGCCTGTAACTTCAACATGCATTTGTCTGAGCATTCATATGAGACACGTCCACATTTCAAAAATGAAAAAAGAAGTTATGCATGTGTTCTGAATCTTACTAACACCCCTTTCTTTCTGGTGCTTCACGTATAGCTTCAGGAGGAACACGATGGATTTGCAATGCATCTGGCACATACAAACCTGAGAAAGCATCGTATGATCCAATCACTCCTTTGGATCGATACAGAGGGAAGGAGGAGATCTGGAGCAATCGGTCGAAAGAAAGAGAGGTTCTTCTTGAAGATGTGGTGGGGAGTAGTGGTGTTCCATGTGGAACAAAAGGCAAGAGGAGTGAGAGAGAGAGAGATGGCAATAATAACACAAAAGGTCGACCCAGCCTCAGTGTAAGTGTGAGTGTCGGAGGTGCAGTCAAAGGAGAGAGAAAGACCAAAACAAAACCTCGACAAAAGACTGGACCATTGTTAAAGGCCGTGAATGGATTGTTAGGTAAACAAAATGAATCAACATCTTCAGGTAGGGTCAAGTCCGAGCCTTCTTCATTGGTACTTGGAGTTGACCCACGGAAGGAGGAAGAGGCGACACTCGACCTTTCCCATTTGCAAATTCCTAGCATAGATGAACTTAGCGGTCAAGGTCAAGATTTGGGGTCCTGGTTGGACTTTGATGATCCAAGTTTACCAGATGCCAGTGGGGATTTTGTGGGTCTGGATGTTCCACCAGATGATTTGGCGGATCTAGCGATGATGATGTGAGTGAGGACATAGCTCTCTAGTCTCATACTCTACTTTATGCTTTTTGGAAGAAGGTGAAGGAGAGCCTTGTAAAGCCTCCATATATTCTCTTGTCTAATACTAAATGCTTTTGGAAGAAAGTTGAGGAGATCCTTGTAAAGAAAGCCATATACTTCTAGGTGTTCGGAAGCCTTCTAAAGATGGGCACTTTGATTTTTTCTTTTCTAATGTATATCCATGATCCCTTTTGTAACAAATCCTTCTTGCCGAATCGTTGACGAGCAAGTTCCATGTACAAAGATATCGAAGTTTCAATTGTGTAAATCTTGATAAAGGCACCTGAATTAAGAGGGGGCGCTTTTCGATGCAATTCGTCTTGGCCACGAATGCTACTAACTGGGTTGCCTAATCACTTATATGACGCATTGTAACTTAAATTATTCTTGAAGCTCTAAACAATCTTGGAGTTCTCATATTCTGAGAAGAACACCATTGTATTCGATGAAAGCTCTTTGGGGTGCTGAAACTTTCCGTTTTCTTTTTGTAATTTTGCTTAGTTTCTTTCAGTGCAGCTACCATCAATGTGGTGTTGAAACAACAGACTTGGAATCATTGGCCATGTGCAAATGCATACCAAGAGATATTTATTCATAATTTCAAACGTTTGTAAATGTAGTAAGATGATTCTACGACAGTGGTTGCATGAAAAATATGAATCACTTGAGAGATCTTTCCAGTATGTAAAGTTCAAGTTCTATGTTAAGGTTTTGCGGGAAACAATTTTCTTGCAATTCCCAGATACAAACCAAGAAATTATATTATATTTATTGGAATTCTAACTTTTTTCATTGAAAGAGTGTATATATATATAGGGCTAGAAGTGAAAGGGTTCTCTTAAAGTAAAAGTAGGAATTTTATAGTTTGGATTTCTTTTAAATGGAGAAGCCTTGTTCAGAGTTTGCCTCAATTTGGTACTGCCCTTGCAGCTGCACTTTACCCCTAGATGGTTCAGTCAACTACTGTGCCTCAACACATTTCGGGAATAATCAGCTAGCTCTGGGTTTTTATGGCATTTCACCCGTAACAACTCATTTGCTGATTTCATAAACAAGCTCAAATACAACTATGAGATATAGTTTTTTTGTTTATGGATGACATGATTGCATAAATTGTCAAGCTACATCAATAGAGTTTAGTATGGGTAAAGCTGTTGGGGGTATTAGAATAACTTGGATGGGAAACAAGTTGTAACAAAATTTAACCTTTGGTCATTGCCACTTATAGTTGACCATTTGTTACTTCTCAAATAAAAGCTTGTCATTTGTTAAAAGGAATATGAAATGAAACAAAGTTAAATGCCTTATGGATCTGTATGAAGCTCTTTTGTGATGAATGAATCTGATAAAGTTTTGACAAGCACAACCTATAGATGTAGACATATGATTCATTTTCTTCTATTCCATATTAAATGGCTTTCGTTAATAGTGTTTAGTGTGGATAAAGCTATTAGGAATATTGGAATAATTTAATCTAGGACATACAATTGGCCCTAATAAAATGCAACTTCTTAACTTGTGAAAACAATAATGATTAGCGAAATCTACATATAATGCTTGCTAATGCGGTATCACCATATATTGACTTCACTAAGGAAAGAAAGTCGTTTAGTGGCTTGTGAAACATTTGGGTCTACAACTCAAGCTTGAAAATTCACATGGTACCCCATGGTTGGTAATG
>NW_028230771.1:0-33472 GCF_043228905.1 Azolla caroliniana
AGCGTTGTTAGCTTCGATTCGCATGTTTGAACACAAAAATCCGATATCACACGACCCAGGTATGAACATTTTAATTTATCTACTAGCTCTTCCCAACTCACTCCTCAAATTTGGTAATTTCGTGATTTCTCTCGACCTGAGTTTCCAAATCTTCATTTTTTAAATCCATATCATACCTAGCGTTGTTAGCTTCACTTCGCATGTTTGAACACAAAACTCCGATATCACACAACCCAGGTATGACCATTTTAATTTACCTACTAGCTCTTCCCAACTCACTCCTCAAATTTGGTTATTTCGTCATGTCTCTCGACCTGAGTTTGAAAATCTTGATTTTTTAATTCCATATCATAGCTAGTGTTGTTAGCTTCGATTCGCATGTTTGAACACAAAAATCCGATATCACACTCGTTAAGTATGAACATTTTAATTTACCTACTAGCTCTTCCCAACTCACTCGTAAAATTTGGTAATTTCGTCATGTCTCTCGACCTGAGTTTCAAAATCTTGATTTTTTAATTCCATATCATAGCTAGCGTTGTTAGCTTCGAATCGAATGTTTGAACACAAAAATCCGATATCACACGACCCAGGTATGAACATTTTAATTTACCTACTAGCTCTTCTAAACTCACTCCTCAAATTTGGTAATTTCGTCATGACTCTCGACCTGAGTTTCAAAATCTTGATTTTTTAATTCCATATCATAGCTAGTGTTGTTAGCTTCGATTCGCATGTTTGAACACAAAAATCCGATATCACACGACCCAGGTATGAACATTTTAATTTATCTACTAGCTCTTCCCAACTCACTCCTCAAATTTGGTAATTTCGTGATTTCTCTCGACCTGAGTTTCCAAATCTTCATTTTTTAAATCCATATCATACCTAGCGTTGTTAGCTTCACTTCGCATGTTTGAACACAAAAATCCGATATCACACAACCCAGGTATGACCATTTTAATTTACCTACTAGCTCTTCCCAACTCACTCCTCAAATTTGGTTATTTCGTCATGTCTCTCGACCTGAGTTTGAAAATCTTGATTTTTTAATTCCATATCATAGCTAGTGTTGTTAGCTTCGATTCGCATGTTTGAACACAAAAATCCGATATCACACTCGTTAAGTATGAACATTTTAATTTACCTACTAGCTCTTCCCAACTCACTCGTAAAATTTGGTAATTTCGTCATGTCTCTCGACCTGAGTTTCAAAATCTTGATTTTTTAATTCCATATCATAGCTAGCGTTGTTAGCTTCGAATCGAATGTTTGAACACAAAAATCCGATATCACACGACCCAGGTATGAACATTTTAATTTACCTACTAGCTCTTCTAAACTCACTCCTCAAATTTGGTAATTTCGTCATGACTCTCGACCTGAGTTTCAAAATCTTCATTTTTTAATTCCATATCATAGCTAGTGTTGTTAGCTTCGATTCGCATGTTTGAACACAAAAATCCGATATCACACGACCCAGGTATGAACATTTTAATTTATCTACTAGCTCTTCCCAACTCACTCCTCAAATTTGGTAATTTCGTGATTTCTCTCGACCTGAGTTTCCAAATCTTCATTTTTTAAATCCATATCATACCTAGCGTTGTTAGCTTCACTTCGCATGTTTGAACACAAAACTCCGATATCACACAACCCAGGTATGACCATTTTAATTTACCTACTAGCTCTTCCCAACTCACTCCTCAAATTTGGTTATTTCGTCATGTCTCTCGACCTGAGTTTGAAAATCTTGATTTTTTAATTCCATATCATAGCTAGTGTTGTTAGCTTCGATTCGCATGTTTGAACACAAAAATCCGATATCACACTCGTTAAGTATGAACATTTTAATTTACCTACTAGCTCTTCCCAACTCACTCGTAAAATTTGGTAATTTCGTCATGTCTCTCGACCTGAGTTTCAAAATCTTGATTTTTTAATTCCATATCATAGCTAGCGTTGTTAGCTTCGAATCGAATGTTTGAACACAAAAATCCGATATCACACGACCCAGGTATGAACATTTTAATTTACCTACTAGCTCTTCTAAACTCACTCCTCAAATTTGGTAATTTCGTCATGACTCTCGACCTGAGTTTCAAAATCTTGATTTTTTAATTCCATATCATAGCTAGTGTTGTTAGCTTCGATTCGCATGTTTGAACACAAAAATCCGATATCACACGACCCAGGTATGAACATTTTAATTTATCTACTAGCTCTTCCCAACTCACTCCTCAAATTTGGTAATTTCGTGATTTCTCTCGACCTGAGTTTCCAAATCTTCATTTTTTAAATCCATATCATACCTAGCGTTGTTAGCTTCACTTCGCATGTTTGAACACAAAAATCCGATATCACACAACCCAGGTATGACCATTTTAATTTACCTACTAGCTCTTCCCAACTCACTCCTCAAATTTGGTTATTTCGTCATGTCTCTCGACCTGAGTTTGAAAATCTTGATTTTTTAATTCCATATCATAGCTAGTGTTGTTAGCTTCGATTCGCATGTTTGAACACAAAAATCCGATATCACACTCGTTAAGTATGAACATTTTAATTTACCTACTAGCTCTTCCCAACTCACTCGTAAAATTTGGTAATTTCGTCATGTCTCTCGACCTGAGTTTCAAAATCTTGATTTTTTAATTCCATATCATAGCTAGCGTTGTTAGCTTCGAATCGAATGTTTGAACACAAAAATCCGATATCACACGACCCAGGTATGAACATTTTAATTTACCTACTAGCTCTTCTAAACTCACTCCTCAAATTTGGTAATTTCGTCATGACTCTCGACCTGAGTTTCAAAATCTTCATTTTTTAATTCCATATCATAGCTAGTGTTGTTAGCTTCGATTCGCATGTTTGAACACAAAAATCCGATATCACATGACCCAGGTATGACCATTTTAATTTATCTACTAGCTCTTCCCAACTCACTCTTCATATTTGGTAATTTCGTCATGTCTCTCCACCTGAGTTTCAAAATCTTGATTTTTTAATTCCATATCATACCTAGCGTTGTTAGCTTCGATTCGCATGTTTGAACACAAAAATCCGATATCACACAACCTAGGTATGACCATTTTAATTTACCTACTAGCTCTTCCCAACTCACTCGTAAAATTTGGTAATTTCGTCATGTCTCTCGACCTGAGTTTCAAAATCTTGATTTTTTAATTCCATATCATAGCTAGTGTTGTTAGCTTCGATTCGCATGTTTGAACACAAAATTCCGATATCACATGACCCAGGTATGAACATTTTAATTTATCTACTAGCTCTTCCCAACTCACTCCTCAAATTTGGTTATTTCGTCATGTCTCTCGACCTGAGTTTCAAAATCTTCATTTTTTAATTCCATATCATAGCTAGCGTTGTTAGCTTCACTTCGCATGTTTGAACACAAAAATCCGATATCACACAACCCAGGTATGACCATTTTAATTTACCTACTAGCTCTTCTAAACTCACTCCTCAAATTTGGTAATTTCGTCATGACTCTCGACCTGAGTTTCAAAATCTTGATTTTTTAATTCCATATCATAGCTAGCGTTGTTAGCTTCGAATCGCATGTTTGAACACAAAAATCCGATATCACACGACCCAGGTATGAACATTTTAATTTTCCTACTAGCTCTTCCCAACTCACTCCTCAAATTTGGTAATTTCGTGATTTCTCTCGACCTGAGTTTCCAAATCTTCATTTTTTAAATCCATATCATACCTAGCGTTGTTAGCTTCACTTCGCATGTTTGAACACAAAAATCCGATATCACACAACCCAGGTATGACCATTTTAATTTACCTACTAGCTCTTCCCAACTCACTCCTCAAATTTGGTTATTTCGTCATGTCTCTCGACCTGAGTTTGAAAATCTTGATTTTTTAATTCCAGATCATAGCTAGTGTTGTTAGCTTCGATTCGCATGTTTGAACACAAAAATCCGATATCACACGACCCAGGTATGACCATTTTAATTTACCTACTACCTCTTCCCAACTCACTCGTAAAATTTGGTAATTTCGTCATGTCTCTCGACCTGAGTTTCAAAATCTTGATTTTTTAATTCCATATCATAGCTAGCGTTGTTAGCTTCGAATCGCATGTTTGAACACAAAAATCCGATATCACACGACCCAGGTATGAACATTTTAATTTTCCTACTAGCTCTTCCCAACTCACTCCTCAAATTTGGTAATTTCGTCATGACTCTCGACCTGAGTTTCAAAATCTTCATTTTTTAATTCCATATCATAGCTAGTGTTGTTAGCTTCGATTCGCATGTTTGAACACAAAAATCCGATATCACATGACCCAGGTTTGACCATTTTAATTTATCTACTAGCTCTTCCCAACTCACTCTTCATATTTGGTAATTTCGTCATGTCTCTCCACCTGAGTTTCAAAATCTTGATTTTTTAATTCCATATCATACCTAGCGTTGTTAGCTTCGATTCGCATGTTTGAACACAAAAATCCGATATCACACAACCCAGGTATGACCATTTTAATTTACCTACTAGCTCTTCCCAACTCACTCGTAAAATTTGGTAATTTCGTCATGTCTCTCGACCTGAGTTTCAAAATCTTGATTTTTTAATTCCATATCATAGCTAGCGTTGTTAGCTTCGATTCGCATGTTTGAACACAAAAATCCGATATCACACTCGTTAGGTATGAACATTTTAATTTTCCTACTAGTTCTTCCCAACTCACTCCTCAAATTTGGTAATTTCGTCATGTCTCTCGACCTGAGTTTCCAAATCTTGATTTTTTAATTCCATATCATAGCTAGCGTTGTTAGCTTCGATTCGCATGTTTGAACACAAAATTCCGATATCACATGACCCAGGTATGAACATTTTAATTTATCTACTAGCTCTTCCCAACTCGCTCCTCAAATTTGGTTATTTCGTCATGTCTCTCGACCTGAGTTTCAAAATCTTGATTTTTTATTTCCATATCATAGCTAGCGTTGTTAGCTTCGATTCGCATGTTTGAACACAAAAATCCGATATCACACGACCCAAGTATGAACATTTTAATTTATCTACTAGCTCTTCCCAACTCACTCCTCAAATTTGGTTATTTCGTCATGTCTCTCGACCTGAGTTTGAAAATCTTGATTTTTTAATTCCAGATCATAGCTAGTGTTGTTAGCTTCGATTCGCATGTTTGAACACAAAAATCCGATCTCACACGACCCAAGTATGAACATTTTAATTTATCTACTAGCTCTTCCCAACTCACTCCTCAAATTTGGTAATTTCGTCATGTCTCTCGACCTGAGTTTGAATATCTTGATTTTTTAATTCCATATCATAGCTAGCGTTGTTTGTTAGCTTCACTTCGCATGTTTGAACACAAAAATCCGATATCACACGACCCAGGTATAACCATTTTAATTTACCTACTAGCTCTTCCCAACTCACTCCTCAAATTTGGTAATTTCGTCATGTCTCTCGACCTGAGTTTCAAAATCTTGATTTTTTAATTCCATATCATAGCTAGCGTTGTTAGCTTCGATTCGCATGTTTGAACACAAAAATCCGATATCACATGACCCAGGTATGACCATTTTAATTTATCTACTAGCTCTTCCCAACTCACTCTTCATATTTGGTAATTTCGTCATGTCTCTCCACCTGAGTTTCAAAATCTTGATTTTGTAATTCCATATCATACCTAGCGTTGTTAGCTTCGATTCGCATGTTTGAACACAAAAATCCGATATCACACAACCCAGGTATGAACATTTTAATTTATCTACTACCTCTTCCCAACTCACTCCTCAAATTTGGTAATTTCGTCATTTCTCTCGACCTGAGTTTCAAAATCTTGATTTTTTAATTCCATATCATAGCTAGCGTTGTTAGCTTCGATTCGCATGTTTGAACACAAAAATCCGATATCACACAACCCAGGTATGAACATTTTAATTTATCTACTACCTCTTCCCACCCTCACTCCTCAAATTTGGTAATTTCGTCATTTCTCTCGACCTGAGTTTCAAAATCTTGATTTTTTAATTCCATAGCATAGCTAGTGTTCTTAGCTTCGATTCCCATGTTTGAACACAAAAATCTGATATCACACTCGCCAGGTATGAACATTTTAATTTATCTACTAGCTCTTCCCAACTCACTCCTCAAATTTGGTTATTTCGTCATGTCTCTCGACCTGAGTTTGAAAATCTTGATTTTTTAATTCCAGATCATAGCTAGTGTTGTTAGCTTCGATTCGCATGTTTGAACACAAAAATCCGATATCACACGACCCAGGTATGACCATTTTAATTTACCTACTAGCTCTTCCCAACTCACTCGTAAAATTTGGTAATTTCGTCATGTCTCTCGACCTGAGTTTCAAAATCTTGATTTTTTAATTCCAGATCATAGCTAGTGTTGTTAGCTTCGATTCGCATGTTTGAACACAAAAATCCGATATCACACGACCCAAGTATGAACATTTTAATTTATCTACTAGCTCTTCCCAACTCACTCCTCAAATTTGGTAATTTGGTCATGTCTGTCGACCTGAGTTTCAAAATCTTGATTTTTTAATTCCATATCATAGCTAGCGTTGTTAGCTTCGATTCGCATCTTTGAACACAAAAATCCGATATCACACGACCCAGGTATGAACATTTTTATTTACCTACTAGCTCTTCTAAACTCACTCCTCAAATTTGGTAATTTCGTCATGACTCTCGACCTGAGTTTCAAAATCTTGATTTTTTAATTCCATATCATAGCTAGTGTTGTTAGCTTCGATTCGCATGTTTGAACACAAAAATCCGATATCACACTCGTTAAGTATGAACATTTTAATTTACCTACTAGCTCTTCCCAACTCACTCCTCAAATTTGGTAATTTCGTCATTTCTCTCGACCTGAGTTTCAAAATCTTGATTTTTTAATTCCATATCATAGCTAGCGTTGTTAGATTCGATTCGCATGTTTGAACACAAAAATCCGATATCACACGACCCAGGTATGAACATTTTAATTTATCTACTAGCTCTTCCCAACTCACTCCTCAAATTTGGTAATTTCGTGATTTCTCTCGACCTGAGTTTCCAAATCTTCATTTTTTAAATCCATATCATACCTAGCGTTGTTAGCTTCACTTCGCATGTTTGAACACAAAACTCCGATATCACACAACCCAGGTATGACCATTTTAATTTACCTACTAGCTCTTCCCAACTCACTCCTCAAATTTGGTTATTTCGTCATGTCTCTCGACCTGAGTTTGAAAATCTTGATTTTTTAATTCCATATCATAGCTAGTGTTGTTAGCTTCGATTCGCATGTTTGAACACAAAAATCCGATATCACACTCGTTAAGTATGAACATTTTAATTTACCTACTAGCTCTTCCCAACTCACTCGTAAAATTTGGTAATTTCGTCATGTCTCTCGACCTGAGTTTCAAAATCTTGATTTTTTAATTCCATATCATAGCTAGCGTTGTTAGCTTCGAATCGAATGTTTGAACACAAAAATCCGATATCACACGACCCAGGTATGAACATTTTAATTTACCTACTAGCTCTTCTAAACTCACTCCTCAAATTTGGTAATTTCGTCATGACTCTCGACCTGAGTTTCAAAATCTTCATTTTTTAATTCCATATCATAGCTAGTGTTGTTAGCTTCGATTCGCATGTTTGAACACAAAAATCCGATATCACACGACCCAGGTATGAACATTTTAATTTATCTACTAGCTCTTCCCAACTCACTCCTCAAATTTGGTAATTTCGTGATTTCTCTCGACCTGAGTTTCCAAATCTTCATTTTTTAAATCCATATCATACCTAGCGTTGTTAGCTTCACTTCGCATGTTTGAACACAAAAATCCGATATCACACAACCCAGGTATGACCATTTTAATTTACCTACTAGCTCTTCCCAACTCACTCCTCAAATTTGGTTATTTCGTCATGTCTCTCGACCTGAGTTTGAAAATCTTGATTTTTTAATTCCAGATCATAGCTAGTGTTGTTAGCTTCGATTCGCATGTTTGAACACAAAAATCCGATATCACACGACCCAGGTATGACCATTTTAATTTACCTACTAGCTCTTCCCAACTCACTCGTAAAATTTGGTAATTTCGTCATGTCTCTCGACCTGAGTTTCAAAATCTTGATTTTTTAATTCCATATCATAGCTAGCGTTGTTAGCTTCGATTCGCATGTTTGAACACAAAATTCCGATATCACACAACCCAGCTATGACCATTTTAATTTACCTACTAGCTCTTCTAAACTCACTCCTCAAATTTGGTAATTTCGTCATGACTCTCGACCTGAGTTTCAAAATCTTCATTTTTTAATTCCATATCATAGCTAGTGTTGTTAGCTTCGATTCGCATGTTTGAACACAAAAATCCGATATCACATGACCCAGGTATGACCATTTTAATTTATCTACTAGCTCTTCCCAACTCACTCTTCATATTTGGTAATTTCGTCATGTCTCTCCACCTGAGTTTCAAAATCTTGATTTTTTAATTCCATATCATACCTAGCGTTGTTAGCTTCGATTCGCATGTTTGAACACAAAAATCCGATATCACACAACCTAGGTATGACCATTATAATTTACCTACTAGCTCTTCCCAACTCACTCGTAAAATTTGGTAATTTCGTCATTTCTCTCGACCTGAGTTTCAAAATCTTGATTTTTTAATTCCATATCATAGCTAGCGTTGTTAGCTTCGATTCGCATGTTTGAACACAAAAATCCGATATCACACAACCCAGGTATGAACATTTTAATTTATCTACTACCTCTTCCCACCCTCACTCCTCAAATTTGGTAATTTCGTCATTTCTCTCGACCTGAGTTTCAAAATCTTGATTTTTTAATTCCATAGCATAGCTAGTGTTCTTAGCTTCGATTCCCATGTTTGAACACAAAAATCTGATATCACACTCGCCAGGTATGAACATTTTAATTTATCTACTAGCTCTTCCCAACTCACTCCTCAAATTTGGTTATTTCGTCATGTCTCTCGACCTGAGTTTGAAAATCTTGATTTTTTAATTCCAGATCATAGCTAGTGTTGTTAGCTTCGATTCGCATGTTTGAACACAAAAATCCGATATCACACGACCCAGGTATGACCATTTTAATTTACCTACTAGCTCTTCCCAACTCACTCGTAAAATTTGGTAATTTCGTCATGTCTCTCGACCTGAGTTTCAAAATCTTGATTTTTTAATTCCAGATCATAGCTAGTGTTGTTAGCTTCGATTCGCATGTTTGAACACAAAAATCCGATATCACACGACCCAAGTATGAACATTTTAATTTATCTACTAGCTCTTCCCAACTCACTCCTCAAATTTGGTAATTTGGTCATGTCTGTCGACCTGAGTTTCAAAATCTTGATTTTTTAATTCCATATCATAGCTAGCGTTGTTAGCTTCGATTCGCATCTTTGAACACAAAAATCCGATATCACACGACCCAGGTATGAACATTTTTATTTACCTACTAGCTCTTCTAAACTCACTCCTCAAATTTGGTAATTTCGTCATGTCTCTCGACCTGAGTTTCAAAATCTTGATTTTTTAATTCCATATCATAGCTAGCGTTGTTAGCTTCGAATCGCATGTTTGAACACAAAAATCCGATATCACACGACCCAGGTATGAACATTTTAATTTTCCTACTAGCTCTTCCCAACTCACTCCTCAAATTTGGTAATTTCGTCATGACTCTCGACCTGAGTTTCAAAATCTTCATTTTTTAATTCCATATCATAGCTAGTGTTGTTAGCTTCGATTCGCATGTTTGAACACAAAAATCCGATATCACATGACCCAGGTATGACCATTTTAATTTATCTACTAGCTCTTCCCAACTCACTCTTCATATTTGGTAATTTCGTCATGTCTCTCCACCTGAGTTTCAAAATCTTGATTTTTTAATTCCATATCATACCTAGCGTTGTTAGCTTCGATTCGCATGTTTGAACACAAAAATCCGATATCACACAACCCAGGTATGACCATTTTAATTTACCTACTAGCTCTTCCCAACTCACTCGTAAAATTTGGTAATTTCGTCATGTCTCTCGACCTGAGTTTCAAAATCTTGATTTTTTAATTCCATATCATAGCTAGCGTTGTTAGCTTCGATTCGCATGTTTGAACACAAAAATCCGATATCACACTCGTTAGGTATGAACATTTTAATTTTCCTACTAGTTCTTCCCAACTCACTCCTCAAATTTGGTAATTTCGTCATGTCTCTCGACCTGAGTTTCCAAATCTTGATTTTTTAATTCCATATCATAGCTAGCGTTGTTAGCTTCGATTCGCATGTTTGAACACAAAATTCCGATATCACATGACCCAGGTATGAACATTTTAATTTATCTACTAGCTCTTCCCAACTCGCTCCTCAAATTTGGTTATTTCGTCATGTCTCTCGACCTGAGTTTCAAAATCTTGATTTTTTATTTCCATATCATAGCTAGCGTTGTTAGCTTCGATTCGCATGTTTGAACACAAAAATCCGATATCACACGACCCAAGTATGAACATTTTAATTTATCTACTAGCTCTTCCCAACTCACTCCTCAAATTTGGTTATTTCGTCATGTCTCTCGACCTGAGTTTGAAAATCTTGATTTTTTAATTCCAGATCATAGCTAGTGTTGTTAGCTTCGATTCGCATGTTTGAACACAAAAATCCGATCTCACACGACCCAAGTATGAACATTTTAATTTATCTACTAGCTCTTCCCAACTCACTCCTCAAATTTGGTAATTTCGTCATGTCTCTCGACCTGAGTTTGAATATCTTGATTTTTTAATTCCATATCATACCTAGCGTTGTTTGTTAGCTTCACTTCGCATGTTTGAACACAAAAATCCGATATCACACGACCCAGGTATAACCATTTTAATTTACCTACTAGCTCTTCCCAACTCACTCCTCAAATTTGGTAATTTCGTCATGTCTCTCGACCTGAGTTTCAAAATCTTGATTTTTTAATTCCATATCATAGCTAGTGTTGTTAGCTTCGATTCGCATGTTTGAACACAAAAATCCGATATCACATGACCCAGGTATGACCATTTTAATTTATCTACTAGCTCTTCCCAACTCACTCTTCATATTTGGTAATTTCGTCATGTCTCTCCACCTGAGTTTCAAAATCTTGATTTTTTAATTCCATATCATACCTAGCGTTGTTAGCTTCGATTCGCATGTTTGAACACAAAAATCCGATATCACACAACCCAGGTATGACCATTTTAATTTACCTACTAGCTCTTCCCAACTCACTCGTAAAATTTGGTAATTTCGTCATGTCTCTCGACCTGAGTTTCAAAATCTTGATTTTTTAATTCCATATCATAGCTAGCGTTGTTAGCTTCGATTCGCATGTTTGAACACAAAAATCCGATATCACACTCGTTAGGTATGAACATTTTAATTTTCCTACTAGTTCTTCCCAACTCACTCCTCAAATTTGGTAATTTCGTCATGTCTCTCGACCTGAGTTTCCAAATCTTGATTTTTTAATTCCATATCATAGCTAGCGTTGTTAGCTTCGATTCGCATGTTTGAACACAAAATTCCGATATCACATGACCCAGGTATGAACATTTTAATTTATCTACTAGCTCTTCCCAACTCGCTCCTCAAATTTGGTTATTTCGTCATGTCTCTCGACCTGAGTTTCAAAATCTTGATTTTTTATTTCCATATCATAGCTAGCGTTGTTAGCTTCGATTCGCATGTTTGAACACAAAAATCCGATATCACACGACCCAAGTATGAACATTTTAATTTATCTACTAGCTCTTCCCAACTCACTCCTCAAATTTGGTTATTTCGTCATGTCTCTCGACCTGAGTTTGAAAATCTTGATTTTTTAATTCCAGATCATAGCTAGTGTTGTTAGCTTCGATTCGCATGTTTGAACACAAAAATCCGATCTCACACGACCCAAGTATGAACATTTTAATTTATCTACTAGCTCTTCCCAACTCACTCCTCAAATTTGGTAATTTCGTCATGTCTCTCGACCTGAGTTTGAATATCTTGATTTTTTAATTCCATATCATAGCTAGCGTTGTTTGTTAGCTTCACTTCGCATGTTTGAACACAAAAATCCGATATCACACGACCCAGGTATAACCATTTTAATTTACCTACTAGCTCTTCCCAACTCACTCCTCAAATTTGGTAATTTCGTCATGTCTCTCGACCTGAGTTTCAAAATCTTGATTTTTTAATTCCATATCATAGCTAGCGTTGTTAGCTTCGATTCGCATGTTTGAACACAAAAATCCGATATCACATGACCCAGGTATGACCATTTTAATTTATCTACTAGCTCTTCCCAACTCACTCTTCATATTTGGTAATTTCGTCATGTCTCTCCACCTGAGTTTCAAAATCTTGATTTTGTAATTCCATATCATACCTAGCGTTGTTAGCTTCGATTCGCATGTTTGAACACAAAAATCCGATATCACACAACCCAGGTATGAACATTTTAATTTATCTACTACCTCTTCCCAACTCACTCCTCAAATTTGGTAATTTCGTCATTTCTCTCGACCTGAGTTTCAAAATCTTGATTTTTTAATTCCATATCATAGCTAGCGTTGTTAGCTTCGATTCGCATGTTTGAACACAAAAATCCGATATCACACAACCCAGGTATGAACATTTTAATTTATCTACTACCTCTTCCCACCCTCACTCCTCAAATTTGGTAATTTCGTCATTTCTCTCGACCTGAGTTTCAAAATCTTGATTTTTTAATTCCATAGCATAGCTAGTGTTCTTAGCTTCGATTCCCATGTTTGAACACAAAAATCTGATATCACACTCGCCAGGTATGAACATTTTAATTTATCTACTAGCTCTTCCCAACTCACTCCTCAAATTTGGTTATTTCGTCATGTCTCTCGACCTGAGTTTGAAAATCTTGATTTTTTAATTCCAGATCATAGCTAGTGTTGTTAGCTTCGATTCGCATGTTTGAACACAAAAATCCGATATCACACGACCCAGGTATGACCATTTTAATTTACCTACTAGCTCTTCCCAACTCACTCGTAAAATTTGGTAATTTCGTCATGTCTCTCGACCTGAGTTTCAAAATCTTGATTTTTTAATTCCAGATCATAGCTAGTGTTGTTAGCTTCGATTCGCATGTTTGAACACAAAAATCCGATATCACACGACCCAAGTATGAACATTTTAATTTATCTACTAGCTCTTCCCAACTCACTCCTCAAATTTGGTAATTTGGTCATGTCTGTCGACCTGAGTTTCAAAATCTTGATTTTTTAATTCCATATCATAGCTAGCGTTGTTAGCTTCGATTCGCATCTTTGAACACAAAAATCCGATATCACACGACCCAGGTATGAACATTTTTATTTACCTACTAGCTCTTCTAAACTCACTCCTCAAATTTGGTAATTTCGTCATGACTCTCGACCTGAGTTTCAAAATCTTGATTTTTTAATTCCATATCATAGCTAGTGTTGTTAGCTTCGATTCGCATGTTTGAACACAAAAATCCGATATCACACTCGTTAAGTATGAACATTTTAATTTACCTACTAGCTCTTCCCAACTCACTCCTCAAATTTGGTAATTTCGTCATTTCTCTCGACCTGAGTTTCAAAATCTTGATTTTTTAATTCCATATCATAGCTAGCGTTGTTAGATTCGATTCGCATGTTTGAACACAAAAATCCGATATCACACGACCCAGGTATGAACATTTTAATTTATCTACTAGCTCTTCCCAACTCACTCCTCAAATTTGGTAATTTCGTGATTTCTCTCGACCTGAGTTTCCAAATCTTCATTTTTTAAATCCATATCATACCTAGCGTTGTTAGCTTCACTTCGCATGTTTGAACACAAAACTCCGATATCACACAACCCAGGTATGACCATTTTAATTTACCTACTAGCTCTTCCCAACTCACTCCTCAAATTTGGTTATTTCGTCATGTCTCTCGACCTGAGTTTGAAAATCTTGATTTTTTAATTCCATATCATAGCTAGTGTTGTTAGCTTCGATTCGCATGTTTGAACACAAAAATCCGATATCACACTCGTTAAGTATGAACATTTTAATTTACCTACTAGCTCTTCCCAACTCACTCGTAAAATTTGGTAATTTCGTCATGTCTCTCGACCTGAGTTTCAAAATCTTGATTTTTTAATTCCATATCATAGCTAGCGTTGTTAGCTTCGAATCGAATGTTTGAACACAAAAATCCGATATCACACGACCCAGGTATGAACATTTTAATTTACCTACTAGCTCTTCTAAACTCACTCCTCAAATTTGGTAATTTCGTCATGACTCTCGACCTGAGTTTCAAAATCTTCATTTTTTAATTCCATATCATAGCTAGTGTTGTTAGCTTCGATTCGCATGTTTGAACACAAAAATCCGATATCACACGACCCAGGTATGAACATTTTAATTTATCTACTAGCTCTTCCCAACTCACTCCTCAAATTTGGTAATTTCGTGATTTCTCTCGACCTGAGTTTCCAAATCTTCATTTTTTAAATCCATATCATACCTAGCGTTGTTAGCTTCACTTCGCATGTTTGAACACAAAAATCCGATATCACACAACCCAGGTATGACCATTTTAATTTACCTACTAGCTCTTCCCAACTCACTCCTCAAATTTGGTTATTTCGTCATGTCTCTCGACCTGAGTTTGAAAATCTTGATTTTTTAATTCCAGATCATAGCTAGTGTTGTTAGCTTCGATTCGCATGTTTGAACACAAAAATCCGATATCACACGACCCAGGTATGACCATTTTAATTTACCTACTAGCTCTTCCCAACTCACTCGTAAAATTTGGTAATTTCGTCATGTCTCTCGACCTGAGTTTCAAAATCTTGATTTTTTAATTCCATATCATAGCTAGCGTTGTTAGCTTCGATTCGCATGTTTGAACACAAAATTCCGATATCACACAACCCAGCTATGACCATTTTAATTTACCTACTAGCTCTTCTAAACTCACTCCTCAAATTTGGTAATTTCGTCATGACTCTCGACCTGAGTTTCAAAATCTTCATTTTTTAATTCCATATCATAGCTAGTGTTGTTAGCTTCGATTCGCATGTTTGAACACAAAAATCCGATATCACATGACCCAGGTATGACCATTTTAATTTATCTACTAGCTCTTCCCAACTCACTCTTCATATTTGGTAATTTCGTCATGTCTCTCCACCTGAGTTTCAAAATCTTGATTTTTTAATTCCATATCATACCTAGCGTTGTTAGCTTCGATTCGCATGTTTGAACACAAAAATCCGATATCACACAACCTAGGTATGACCATTATAATTTACCTACTAGCTCTTCCCAACTCACTCGTAAAATTTGGTAATTTCGTCATTTCTCTCGACCTGAGTTTCAAAATCTTGATTTTTTAATTCCATATCATAGCTAGCGTTGTTAGCTTCGATTCGCATGTTTGAACACAAAAATCCGATATCACACAACCCAGGTATGAACATTTTAATTTATCTACTACCTCTTCCCACCCTCACTCCTCAAATTTGGTAATTTCGTCATTTCTCTCGACCTGAGTTTCAAAATCTTGATTTTTTAATTCCATAGCATAGCTAGTGTTCTTAGCTTCGATTCCCATGTTTGAACACAAAAATCTGATATCACACTCGCCAGGTATGAACATTTTAATTTATCTACTAGCTCTTCCCAACTCACTCCTCAAATTTGGTTATTTCGTCATGTCTCTCGACCTGAGTTTGAAAATCTTGATTTTTTAATTCCAGATCATAGCTAGTGTTGTTAGCTTCGATTCGCATGTTTGAACACAAAAATCCGATATCACACGACCCAGGTATGACCATTTTAATTTACCTACTAGCTCTTCCCAACTCACTCGTAAAATTTGGTAATTTCGTCATGTCTCTCGACCTGAGTTTCAAAATCTTGATTTTTTAATTCCAGATCATAGCTAGTGTTGTTAGCTTCGATTCGCATGTTTGAACACAAAAATCCGATATCACACGACCCAAGTATGAACATTTTAATTTATCTACTAGCTCTTCCCAACTCACTCCTCAAATTTGGTAATTTGGTCATGTCTGTCGACCTGAGTTTCAAAATCTTGATTTTTTAATTCCATATCATAGCTAGCGTTGTTAGCTTCGATTCGCATCTTTGAACACAAAAATCCGATATCACACGACCCAGGTATGAACATTTTTATTTACCTACTAGCTCTTCTAAACTCACTCCTCAAATTTGGTAATTTCGTCATGTCTCTCGACCTGAGTTTCAAAATCTTGATTTTTTAATTCCATATCATAGCTAGCGTTGTTAGCTTCGAATCGCATGTTTGAACACAAAAATCCGATATCACACGACCCAGGTATGAACATTTTAATTTTCCTACTAGCTCTTCCCAACTCACTCCTCAAATTTGGTAATTTCGTCATGACTCTCGACCTGAGTTTCAAAATCTTCATTTTTTAATTCCATATCATAGCTAGTGTTGTTAGCTTCGATTCGCATGTTTGAACACAAAAATCCGATATCACATGACCCAGGTATGACCATTTTAATTTATCTACTAGCTCTTCCCAACTCACTCTTCATATTTGGTAATTTCGTCATGTCTCTCCACCTGAGTTTCAAAATCTTGATTTTTTAATTCCATATCATACCTAGCGTTGTTAGCTTCGATTCGCATGTTTGAACACAAAAATCCGATATCACACAACCCAGGTATGACCATTTTAATTTACCTACTAGCTCTTCCCAACTCACTCGTAAAATTTGGTAATTTCGTCATGTCTCTCGACCTGAGTTTCAAAATCTTGATTTTTTAATTCCATATCATAGCTAGCGTTGTTAGCTTCGATTCGCATGTTTGAACACAAAAATCCGATATCACACTCGTTAGGTATGAACATTTTAATTTTCCTACTAGTTCTTCCCAACTCACTCCTCAAATTTGGTAATTTCGTCATGTCTCTCGACCTGAGTTTCCAAATCTTGATTTTTTAATTCCATATCATAGCTAGCGTTGTTAGCTTCGATTCGCATGTTTGAACACAAAATTCCGATATCACATGACCCAGGTATGAACATTTTAATTTATCTACTAGCTCTTCCCAACTCGCTCCTCAAATTTGGTTATTTCGTCATGTCTCTCGACCTGAGTTTCAAAATCTTGATTTTTTATTTCCATATCATAGCTAGCGTTGTTAGCTTCGATTCGCATGTTTGAACACAAAAATCCGATATCACACGACCCAAGTATGAACATTTTAATTTATCTACTAGCTCTTCCCAACTCACTCCTCAAATTTGGTTATTTCGTCATGTCTCTCGACCTGAGTTTGAAAATCTTGATTTTTTAATTCCAGATCATAGCTAGTGTTGTTAGCTTCGATTCGCATGTTTGAACACAAAAATCCGATCTCACACGACCCAAGTATGAACATTTTAATTTATCTACTAGCTCTTCCCAACTCACTCCTCAAATTTGGTAATTTCGTCATGTCTCTCGACCTGAGTTTGAATATCTTGATTTTTTAATTCCATATCATACCTAGCGTTGTTTGTTAGCTTCACTTCGCATGTTTGAACACAAAAATCCGATATCACACGACCCAGGTATAACCATTTTAATTTACCTACTAGCTCTTCCCAACTCACTCCTCAAATTTGGTAATTTCGTCATGTCTCTCGACCTGAGTTTCAAAATCTTGATTTTTTAATTCCATATCATAGCTAGTGTTGTTAGCTTCGATTCGCATGTTTGAACACAAAAATCCGATATCACACTCGTTAAGTATGAACATTTTAATTTACCTACTAGCTCTTCCCAACTCACTCCTCAAATTTGGTAATTTCGTCATTTCTCTCGACCTGAGTTTCAAAATCTTGATTTTTTAATTCCATATCATAGCTAGCGTTGTTAGCTTCGATTCGCATGTTTGAACACAAAAATCCGATATCACACGACCCAGGTATGAACATTTTAATTTATCTACTAGCTCTTCCCAACTCACTCCTCAAATTTGGTAATTTCGTGATTTCTCTCGACCTGAGTTTCCAAATCTTCATTTTTTAAATCCATATCATACCTAGCGTTGTTAGCTTCACTTCGCATGTTTGAACACAAAACTCCGATATCACACAACCCAGGTATGACCATTTTAATTTACCTACTAGCTCTTCCCAACTCACTCCTCAAATTTGGTTATTTCGTCATGTCTCTCGACCTGAGTTTGAAAATCTTGATTTTTTAATTCCATATCATAGCTAGTGTTGTTAGCTTCGATTCGCATGTTTGAACACAAAAATCCGATATCACACTCGTTAAGTATGAACATTTTAATTTACCTACTAGCTCTTCCCAACTCACTCGTAAAATTTGGTAATTTCGTCATGTCTCTCGACCTGAGTTTCAAAATCTTGATTTTTTAATTCCATATCATAGCTAGCGTTGTTAGCTTCGAATCGAATGTTTGAACACAAAAATCCGATATCACACGACCCAGGTATGAACATTTTAATTTACCTACTAGCTCTTCTAAACTCACTCCTCAAATTTGGTAATTTCGTCATGACTCTCGACCTGAGTTTCAAAATCTTCATTTTTTAATTCCATATCATAGCTAGTGTTGTTAGCTTCGATTCGCATGTTTGAACACAAAAATCCGATATCACACGACCCAGGTATGAACATTTTAATTTATCTACTAGCTCTTCCCAACTCACTCCTCAAATTTGGTAATTTCGTGATTTCTCTCGACCTGAGTTTCCAAATCTTCATTTTTTAAATCCATATCATACCTAGCGTTGTTAGCTTCACTTCGCATGTTTGAACACAAAAATCCGATATCACACAACCCAGGTATGACCATTTTAATTTACCTACTAGCTCTTCCCAACTCACTCCTCAAATTTGGTTATTTCGTCATGTCTCTCGACCTGAGTTTGAAAATCTTGATTTTTTAATTCCAGATCATAGCTAGTGTTGTTAGCTTCGATTCGCATGTTTGAACACAAAAATCCGATATCACACGACCCAGGTATGACCATTTTAATTTACCTACTAGCTCTTCCCAACTCACTCGTAAAATTTGGTAATTTCGTCATGTCTCTCGACCTGAGTTTCAAAATCTTGATTTTTTAATTCCATATCATAGCTAGCGTTGTTAGCTTCGATTCGCATGTTTGAACACAAAATTCCGATATCACACAACCCAGCTATGACCATTTTAATTTACCTACTAGCTCTTCTAAACTCACTCCTCAAATTTGGTAATTTCGTCATGACTCTCGACCTGAGTTTCAAAATCTTCATTTTTTAATTCCATATCATAGCTAGTGTTGTTAGCTTCGATTCGCATGTTTGAACACAAAAATCCGATATCACATGACCCAGGTATGACCATTTTAATTTATCTACTAGCTCTTCCCAACTCACTCTTCATATTTGGTAATTTCGTCATGTCTCTCCACCTGAGTTTCAAAATCTTGATTTTTTAATTCCATATCATACCTAGCGTTGTTAGCTTCGATTCGAATGTTTGAACACAAAAATCCGATATCACACGACCCAGGTATGAACATTTTAATTTATCTACTAGCTCTTCCCAACTCACTCCTCAAATTTGGTAATTTCGTCATGTCTCTCGACCTGAGTTTGAATATCTTGATTTTTTAATTCCATATCATACCTAGCGTTGTTTGTTAGCTTCACTTCGCATGTTTGAACACAAAAATCCGATATCACACGACCCAGGTATAACCATTTTAATTTACCTACTAGCTCTTCCCAACTCACTCCTCAAATTTGGTAATTTCGTCATGTCTCTCGACCTGAGTTTCAAAATCTTGATTTTTTAATTCCATATCATAGCTAGTGTTGTTAGCTTCGATTCGCATGTTTGAACACAAAAATCCGATATCACACTCGTTAAGTATGAACATTTTAATTTACCTACTAGCTCTTCCCAACTCACTCCTCAAATTTGGTAATTTCGTCATTTCTCTCGACCTGAGTTTCAAAATCTTGATTTTTTAATTCCATATCATAGCTAGCGTTGTTAGCTTCGATTCGCATGTTTGAACACAAAAATCCGATATCACACGACCCAGGTATGAACATTTTAATTTATCTACTAGCTCTTCCCAACTCACTCCTCAAATTTGGTAATTTCGTGATTTCTCTCGACCTGAGTTTCCAAATCTTCATTTTTTAAATCCATATCATACCTAGCGTTGTTAGCTTCACTTCGCATGTTTGAACACAAAACTCCGATATCACACAACCCAGGTATGACCATTTTAATTTACCTACTAGCTCTTCCCAACTCACTCCTCAAATTTGGTTATTTCGTCATGTCTCTCGACCTGAGTTTGAAAATCTTGATTTTTTAATTCCATATCATAGCTAGTGTTGTTAGCTTCGATTCGCATGTTTGAACACAAAAATCCGATATCACACTCGTTAAGTATGAACATTTTAATTTACCTACTAGCTCTTCCCAACTCACTCGTAAAATTTGGTAATTTCGTCATGTCTCTCGACCTGAGTTTCAAAATCTTGATTTTTTAATTCCATATCATAGCTAGCGTTGTTAGCTTCGAATCGAATGTTTGAACACAAAAATCCGATATCACACGACCCAGGTATGAACATTTTAATTTACCTACTAGCTCTTCTAAACTCACTCCTCAAATTTGGTAATTTCGTCATGACTCTCGACCTGAGTTTCAAAATCTTCATTTTTTAATTCCATATCATAGCTAGTGTTGTTAGCTTCGATTCGCATGTTTGAACACAAAAATCCGATATCACATGACCCAGGTATGACCATTTTAATTTATCTACTAGCTCTTCCCAACTCACTCTTCATATTTGGTAATTTCGTCATGTCTCTCCACCTGAGTTTCAAAATCTTGATTTTTTAATTCCATATCATACCTAGCGTTGTTAGCTTCGATTCGCATGTTTGAACACAAAAATCCGATATCACACAACCTAGGTATGACCATTATAATTTACCTACTAGCTCTTCCCAACTCACTCGTAAAATTTGGTAATTTCGTCATGTCTCTCGACCTGAGTTTCAAAATCTTGATTTTTTAATTCCATATCATAGCTAGTGTTGTTAGCTTCGATTCGCATGTTTGAACACAAAATTCCGATATCACATGACCCAGGTATGAACATTTTAATTTATCTACTAGCTCTTCCCAACTCACTCCTCAAATTTGGTTATTTCGTCATGTCTCTCGACCTGAGTTTGAAAATCTTGATTTTTTAATTCCAGATCATAGCTAGTGTTGTTAGCTTCGATTCGCATGTTTGAACACAAAAATCCGATATCACACGACCCAGGTATGACCATTTTAATTTACCTACTAGCTCTTCCCAACTCACTCGTAAAATTTGGTAATTTCGTCATGTCTCTCGACCTGAGTTTCAAAATCTTGATTTTTTAATTCCAGATCATAGCTAGTGTTGTTAGCTTCGATTCGCATGTTTGAACACAAAAATCCGATATCACACGACCCAAGTATGAACATTTTAATTTATCTACTAGCTCTTCCCAACTCACTCCTCAAATTTGGTAATTTGGTCATGTCTGTCGACCTGAATTTCAAAATCTTGATTTTTTAATTCCATATCATAGCTAGCGTTGTTAGCTTCGATTCGCATCTTTGAACACAAAAATCCGATATCACACGACCCAGGTATGAACATTTTTATTTACCTACTAGCTCTTCTAAACTCACTCCTCAAATTTGGTAATTTCGTCATGACTCTCGACCTGAGTTTCAAAATCTTGATTTTTTAATTCCATATCATAGCTAGTGTTGTTAGCTTCGATTCGCATGTTTGAACACAAAAATCCGATATCACACTCGTTAAGTATGAACATTTTAATTTACCTACTAGCTCTTCTAAACTCACTCCTCAAATTTGGTAATTTCGTCATTTCTCTCGACCTGAGTTTCAAAATCTTGATTTTTTAATTCCATATCATAGCTAGCGTTGTTAGCTTCGATTCGCATGTTTGAACACAAAAATCCGATATCACACGACCCAGGTATGAACATTTTAATTTATCTACTAGCTCTTCCCAACTCACTCCTCAAATTTGGTAATTTCGTGATTTCTCTCGACCTGAGTTTCCAAATCTTCATTTTTTAAATCCATATCATACCTAGCGTTGTTAGCTTCACTTCGCATGTTTGAACACAAAAATCCGATATCACACAACCCAGGTATGACCATTTTAATTTACCTACTAGCTCTTCCCAACTCACTCCTCAAATTTGGTTATTTCGTCATGTCTCTCGACCTGAGTTTGAAAATCTTGATTTTTTAATTCCAGATCATAGCTAGTGTTGTTAGCTTCGATTCGCATGTTTGAACACAAAAATCCGATATCACACGACCCAGGTATGACCATTTTAATTTACCTACTAGCTCTTCCCAACTCACTCGTAAAATTTGGTAATTTCGTCATGTCTCTCGACCTGAGTTTCAAAATCTTGATTTTTTAATTCCATATCATAGCTAGCGTTGTTAGCTTCGATTCGCATGTTTGAACACAAAATTCCGATATCACACAACCCAGCTATGACCATTTTAATTTACCTACTAGCTCTTCTAAACTCACTCCTCAAATTTGGTAATTTCGTCATGACTCTCGACCTGAGTTTCAAAATCTTCATTTTTTAATTCCATATCATAGCTAGTGTTGTTAGCTTCGATTCGCATGTTTGAACACAAAAATCCGATATCACATGACCCAGGTATGACCATTTTAATTTATCTACTAGCTCTTCCCAACTCACTCTTCATATTTGGTAATTTCGTCATGTCTCTCCACCTGAGTTTCAAAATCTTGATTTTTTAATTCCATATCATACCTAGCGTTGTTAGCTTCGATTCGCATGTTTGAACACAAAAATCCGATATCACACAACCTAGGTATGACCATTATAATTTACCTACTAGCTCTTCCCAACTCACTCGTAAAATTTGGTAATTTCGTCATTTCTCTCGACCTGAGTTTCAAAATCTTGATTTTTTAATTCCATATCATAGCTAGCGTTGTTAGCTTCGATTCGCATGTTTGAACACAAAAATCCGATATCACACAACCCAGGTATGAACATTTTAATTTATCTACTACCTCTTCCCACCCTCACTCCTCAAATTTGGTAATTTCGTCATTTCTCTCGACCTGAGTTTCAAAATCTTGATTTTTTAATTCCATAGCATAGCTAGTGTTCTTAGCTTCGATTCCCATGTTTGAACACAAAAATCTGATATCACACTCGCCAGGTATGAACATTTTAATTTATCTACTAGCTCTTCCCAACTCACTCCTCAAATTTGGTTATTTCGTCATGTCTCTCGACCTGAGTTTGAAAATCTTGATTTTTTAATTCCAGATCATAGCTAGTGTTGTTAGCTTCGATTCGCATGTTTGAACACAAAAATCCGATATCACACGACCCAGGTATGACCATTTTAATTTACCTACTAGCTCTTCCCAACTCACTCGTAAAATTTGGTAATTTCGTCATGTCTCTCGACCTGAGTTTCAAAATCTTGATTTTTTAATTCCAGATCATAGCTAGTGTTGTTAGCTTCGATTCGCATGTTTGAACACAAAAATCCGATATCACACGACCCAAGTATGAACATTTTAATTTATCTACTAGCTCTTCCCAACTCACTCCTCAAATTTGGTAATTTGGTCATGTCTGTCGACCTGAGTTTCAAAATCTTGATTTTTTAATTCCATATCATAGCTAGCGTTGTTAGCTTCGATTCGCATCTTTGAACACAAAAATCCGATATCACACGACCCAGGTATGAACATTTTTATTTACCTACTAGCTCTTCTAAACTCACTCCTCAAATTTGGTAATTTCGTCATGTCTCTCGACCTGAGTTTCAAAATCTTGATTTTTTAATTCCATATCATAGCTAGCGTTGTTAGCTTCGAATCGCATGTTTGAACACAAAAATCCGATATCACACGACCCAGGTATGAACATTTTAATTTTCCTACTAGCTCTTCCCAACTCACTCCTCAAATTTGGTAATTTCGTCATGACTCTCGACCTGAGTTTCAAAATCTTCATTTTTTAATTCCATATCATAGCTAGTGTTGTTAGCTTCGATTCGCATGTTTGAACACAAAAATCCGATATCACATGACCCAGGTATGACCATTTTAATTTATCTACTAGCTCTTCCCAACTCACTCTTCATATTTGGTAATTTCGTCATGTCTCTCCACCTGAGTTTCAAAATCTTGATTTTTTAATTCCATATCATACCTAGCGTTGTTAGCTTCGATTCGCATGTTTGAACACAAAAATCCGATATCACACAACCCAGGTATGACCATTTTAATTTACCTACTAGCTCTTCCCAACTCACTCGTAAAATTTGGTAATTTCGTCATGTCTCTCGACCTGAGTTTCAAAATCTTGATTTTTTAATTCCATATCATAGCTAGCGTTGTTAGCTTCGATTCGCATGTTTGAACACAAAAATCCGATATCACACTCGTTAGGTATGAACATTTTAATTTTCCTACTAGTTCTTCCCAACTCACTCCTCAAATTTGGTAATTTCGTCATGTCTCTCGACCTGAGTTTCCAAATCTTGATTTTTTAATTCCATATCATAGCTAGCGTTGTTAGCTTCGATTCGCATGTTTGAACACAAAATTCCGATATCACATGACCCAGGTATGAACATTTTAATTTATCTACTAGCTCTTCCCAACTCGCTCCTCAAATTTGGTTATTTCGTCATGTCTCTCGACCTGAGTTTCAAAATCTTGATTTTTTATTTCCATATCATAGCTAGCGTTGTTAGCTTCGATTCGCATGTTTGAACACAAAAATCCGATATCACACGACCCAAGTATGAACATTTTAATTTATCTACTAGCTCTTCCCAACTCACTCCTCAAATTTGGTTATTTCGTCATGTCTCTCGACCTGAGTTTGAAAATCTTGATTTTTTAATTCCAGATCATAGCTAGTGTTGTTAGCTTCGATTCGCATGTTTGAACACAAAAATCCGATCTCACACGACCCAAGTATGAACATTTTAATTTATCTACTAGCTCTTCCCAACTCACTCCTCAAATTTGGTAATTTCGTCATGTCTCTCGACCTGAGTTTGAATATCTTGATTTTTTAATTCCATATCATACCTAGCGTTGTTTGTTAGCTTCACTTCGCATGTTTGAACACAAAAATCCGATATCACACGACCCAGGTATAACCATTTTAATTTACCTACTAGCTCTTCCCAACTCACTCCTCAAATTTGGTAATTTCGTCATGTCTCTCGACCTGAGTTTCAAAATCTTGATTTTTTAATTCCATATCATAGCTAGTGTTGTTAGCTTCGATTCGCATGTTTGAACACAAAAATCCGATATCACACTCGTTAAGTATGAACATTTTAATTTACCTACTAGCTCTTCCCAACTCACTCCTCAAATTTGGTAATTTCGTCATTTCTCTCGACCTGAGTTTCAAAATCTTGATTTTTTAATTCCATATCATAGCTAGCGTTGTTAGCTTCGATTCGCATGTTTGAACACAAAAATCCGATATCACACGACCCAGGTATGAACATTTTAATTTATCTACTAGCTCTTCCCAACTCACTCCTCAAATTTGGTAATTTCGTGATTTCTCTCGACCTGAGTTTCCAAATCTTCATTTTTTAAATCCATATCATACCTAGCGTTGTTAGCTTCACTTCGCATGTTTGAACACAAAACTCCGATATCACACAACCCAGGTATGACCATTTTAATTTACCTACTAGCTCTTCCCAACTCACTCCTCAAATTTGGTTATTTCGTCATGTCTCTCGACCTGAGTTTGAAAATCTTGATTTTTTAATTCCATATCATAGCTAGTGTTGTTAGCTTCGATTCGCATGTTTGAACACAAAAATCCGATATCACACTCGTTAAGTATGAACATTTTAATTTACCTACTAGCTCTTCCCAACTCACTCGTAAAATTTGGTAATTTCGTCATGTCTCTCGACCTGAGTTTCAAAATCTTGATTTTTTAATTCCATATCATAGCTAGCGTTGTTAGCTTCGAATCGAATGTTTGAACACAAAAATCCGATATCACACGACCCAGGTATGAACATTTTAATTTACCTACTAGCTCTTCTAAACTCACTCCTCAAATTTGGTAATTTCGTCATGACTCTCGACCTGAGTTTCAAAATCTTCATTTTTTAATTCCATATCATAGCTAGTGTTGTTAGCTTCGATTCGCATGTTTGAACACAAAAATCCGATATCACACGACCCAGGTATGAACATTTTAATTTATCTACTAGCTCTTCCCAACTCACTCCTCAAATTTGGTAATTTCGTGATTTCTCTCGACCTGAGTTTCCAAATCTTCATTTTTTAAATCCATATCATACCTAGCGTTGTTAGCTTCACTTCGCATGTTTGAACACAAAAATCCGATATCACACAACCCAGGTATGACCATTTTAATTTACCTACTAGCTCTTCCCAACTCACTCCTCAAATTTGGTTATTTCGTCATGTCTCTCGACCTGAGTTTGAAAATCTTGATTTTTTAATTCCAGATCATAGCTAGTGTTGTTAGCTTCGATTCGCATGTTTGAACACAAAAATCCGATATCACACGACCCAGGTATGACCATTTTAATTTACCTACTAGCTCTTCCCAACTCACTCGTAAAATTTGGTAATTTCGTCATGTCTCTCGACCTGAGTTTCAAAATCTTGATTTTTTAATTCCATATCATAGCTAGCGTTGTTAGCTTCGATTCGCATGTTTGAACACAAAATTCCGATATCACACAACCCAGCTATGACCATTTTAATTTACCTACTAGCTCTTCTAAACTCACTCCTCAAATTTGGTAATTTCGTCATGACTCTCGACCTGAGTTTCAAAATCTTCATTTTTTAATTCCATATCATAGCTAGTGTTGTTAGCTTCGATTCGCATGTTTGAACACAAAAATCCGATATCACATGACCCAGGTATGACCATTTTAATTTATCTACTAGCTCTTCCCAACTCACTCTTCATATTTGGTAATTTCGTCATGTCTCTCCACCTGAGTTTCAAAATCTTGATTTTTTAATTCCATATCATACCTAGCGTTGTTAGCTTCGATTCGAATGTTTGAACACAAAAATCCGATATCACACGACCCAGGTATGAACATTTTAATTTATCTACTAGCTCTTCCCAACTCACTCCTCAAATTTGGTAATTTCGTCATGTCTCTCGACCTGAGTTTGAATATCTTGATTTTTTAATTCCATATCATACCTAGCGTTGTTTGTTAGCTTCACTTCGCATGTTTGAACACAAAAATCCGATATCACACGACCCAGGTATAACCATTTTAATTTACCTACTAGCTCTTCCCAACTCACTCCTCAAATTTGGTAATTTCGTCATGTCTCTCGACCTGAGTTTCAAAATCTTGATTTTTTAATTCCATATCATAGCTAGTGTTGTTAGCTTCGATTCGCATGTTTGAACACAAAAATCCGATATCACACTCGTTAAGTATGAACATTTTAATTTACCTACTAGCTCTTCCCAACTCACTCCTCAAATTTGGTAATTTCGTCATTTCTCTCGACCTGAGTTTCAAAATCTTGATTTTTTAATTCCATATCATAGCTAGCGTTGTTAGCTTCGATTCGCATGTTTGAACACAAAAATCCGATATCACACGACCCAGGTATGAACATTTTAATTTATCTACTAGCTCTTCCCAACTCACTCCTCAAATTTGGTAATTTCGTGATTTCTCTCGACCTGAGTTTCCAAATCTTCATTTTTTAAATCCATATCATACCTAGCGTTGTTAGCTTCACTTCGCATGTTTGAACACAAAACTCCGATATCACACAACCCAGGTATGACCATTTTAATTTACCTACTAGCTCTTCCCAACTCACTCCTCAAATTTGGTTATTTCGTCATGTCTCTCGACCTGAGTTTGAAAATCTTGATTTTTTAATTCCATATCATAGCTAGTGTTGTTAGCTTCGATTCGCATGTTTGAACACAAAAATCCGATATCACACTCGTTAAGTATGAACATTTTAATTTACCTACTAGCTCTTCCCAACTCACTCGTAAAATTTGGTAATTTCGTCATGTCTCTCGACCTGAGTTTCAAAATCTTGATTTTTTAATTCCATATCATAGCTAGCGTTGTTAGCTTCGAATCGAATGTTTGAACACAAAAATCCGATATCACACGACCCAGGTATGAACATTTTAATTTACCTACTAGCTCTTCTAAACTCACTCCTCAAATTTGGTAATTTCGTCATGACTCTCGACCTGAGTTTCAAAATCTTCATTTTTTAATTCCATATCATAGCTAGTGTTGTTAGCTTCGATTCGCATGTTTGAACACAAAAATCCGATATCACATGACCCAGGTATGACCATTTTAATTTATCTACTAGCTCTTCCCAACTCACTCTTCATATTTGGTAATTTCGTCATGTCTCTCCACCTGAGTTTCAAAATCTTGATTTTTTAATTCCATATCATACCTAGCGTTGTTAGCTTCGATTCGCATGTTTGAACACAAAAATCCGATATCACACAACCTAGGTATGACCATTATAATTTACCTACTAGCTCTTCCCAACTCACTCGTAAAATTTGGTAATTTCGTCATGTCTCTCGACCTGAGTTTCAAAATCTTGATTTTTTAATTCCATATCATAGCTAGTGTTGTTAGCTTCGATTCGCATGTTTGAACACAAAATTCCGATATCACATGACCCAGGTATGAACATTTTAATTTATCTACTAGCTCTTCCCAACTCACTCCTCAAATTTGGTTATTTCGTCATGTCTCTCGACCTGAGTTTGAAAATCTTGATTTTTTAATTCCAGATCATAGCTAGTGTTGTTAGCTTCGATTCGCATGTTTGAACACAAAAATCCGATATCACACGACCCAGGTATGACCATTTTAATTTACCTACTAGCTCTTCCCAACTCACTCGTAAAATTTGGTAATTTCGTCATGTCTCTCGACCTGAGTTTCAAAATCTTGATTTTTTAATTCCAGATCATAGCTAGTGTTGTTAGCTTCGATTCGCATGTTTGAACACAAAAATCCGATATCACACGACCCAAGTATGAACATTTTAATTTATCTACTAGCTCTTCCCAACTCACTCCTCAAATTTGGTAATTTGGTCATGTCTGTCGACCTGAATTTCAAAATCTTGATTTTTTAATTCCATATCATAGCTAGCGTTGTTAGCTTCGATTCGCATCTTTGAACACAAAAATCCGATATCACACGACCCAGGTATGAACATTTTTATTTACCTACTAGCTCTTCTAAACTCACTCCTCAAATTTGGTAATTTCGTCATGACTCTCGACCTGAGTTTCAAAATCTTGATTTTTTAATTCCATATCATAGCTAGTGTTGTTAGCTTCGATTCGCATGTTTGAACACAAAAATCCGATATCACACTCGTTAAGTATGAACATTTTAATTTACCTACTAGCTCTTCTAAACTCACTCCTCAAATTTGGTAATTTCGTCATTTCTCTCGACCTGAGTTTCAAAATCTTGATTTTTTAATTCCATATCATAGCTAGCGTTGTTAGCTTCGATTCGCATGTTTGAACACAAAAATCCGATATCACACGACCCAGGTATGAACATTTTAATTTATCTACTAGCTCTTCCCAACTCACTCCTCAAATTTGGTAATTTCGTGATTTCTCTCGACCTGAGTTTCCAAATCTTCATTTTTTAAATCCATATCATACCTAGCGTTGTTAGCTTCACTTCGCATGTTTGAACACAAAAATCCGATATCACACAACCCAGGTATGACCATTTTAATTTACCTACTAGCTCTTCCCAACTCACTCCTCAAATTTGGTTATTTCGTCATGTCTCTCGACCTGAGTTTGAAAATCTTGATTTTTTAATTCCAGATCATAGCTAGTGTTGTTAGCTTCGATTCGCATGTTTGAACACAAAAATCCGATATCACACGACCCAGGTATGACCATTTTAATTTACCTACTAGCTCTTCCCAACTCACTCGTAAAATTTGGTAATTTCGTCATGTCTCTCGACCTGAGTTTCAAAATCTTGATTTTTTAATTCCATATCATAGCTAGCGTTGTTAGCTTCGAATCGAATGTTTGAACACAAAAATCCGATATCACACGACCCAGGTATGAACATTTTAATTTACCTACTAGCTCTTCTAAACTCACTCCTCAAATTTGGTAATTTCGTCATGACTCTCGACCTGAGTTTCAAAATCTTCATTTTTTAATTCCATATCATAGCTAGTGTTGTTAGCTTCGATTCGCATGTTTGAACACAAAAATCCGATATCACACGACCCAGGTATGAACATTTTAATTTATCTACTAGCTCTTCCCAACTCACTCCTCAAATTTGGTAATTTCGTGATTTCTCTCGACCTGAGTTTCCAAATCTTCATTTTTTAAATCCATATCATACCTAGCGTTGTTAGCTTCACTTCGCATGTTTGAACACAAAAATCCGATATCACACAACCCAGGTATGACCATTTTAATTTACCTACTAGCTCTTCCCAACTCACTCCTCAAATTTGGTTATTTCGTCATGTCTCTCGACCTGAGTTTGAAAATCTTGATTTTTTAATTCCAGATCATAGCTAGTGTTGTTAGCTTCGATTCGCATGTTTGAACACAAAAATCCGATATCACACGACCCAGGTATGACCATTTTAATTTACCTACTAGCTCTTCTAAACTCACTCCTCAAATTTGGTAATTTCGTCATGACTCTCGACCTGAGTTTCAAAATCTTCATTTTTTAATTCCATATCATAGCTAGTGTTGTTAGCTTCGATTCGCATGTTTGAACACAAAAATCCGATATCACATGACCCAGGTATGACCATTTTAATTTATCTACTAGCTCTTCCCAACTCACTCTTCATATTTGGTAATTTCGTCATGACTCTCGACCTGAGTTTCAAAATCTTCATTTTTTAATTCCATATCATAGCTAGTGTTGTTAGCTTCGATTCGCATGTTTGAACACAAAAATCCGATATCACATGACCCAGGTATGACCATTTTAATTTATCTACTAGCTCTTCCCAACTCACTCTTCATATTTGGTAATTTCGTCATGTCTCTCCACCTGAGTTTCAAAATCTTGATTTTTTAATTCCATATCATACCTAGCGTTGTTAGCTTCGATTCGCATGTTTGAACACAAAAATCCGATATCACACAACCTAGGTATGACCATTTTAATTTACCATCTAGCTCTTCCCAACTCACTCGTAAAATTTGGTAATTTCGTCATGTCTCTCGACCTGAGTTTCAAAATCTTGATTTTTTAATTCCATATCATAGCTAGTGTTGTTAGCTTCGATTCGCATGTTTGAACACAAAATTCCGATATCACATGACCCAGGTATGAACATTTTAATTTATCTACTAGCTCTTCCCAACTCACTCCTCAAATTTGGTTATTTCGTCATGTCTCTCGACCTGAGTTTGAAAATCTTGATTTTTTAATTCCAGATCATAGCTAGTGTTGTTAGCTTCGATTCGCATGTTTGAACACAAAAATCCGATATCACACGACCCAGGTATGACCATTTTAATTTACCTACTAGCTCTTCCCAACTCACTCGTAAAATTTGGTAATTTCGTCATGTCTCTCGACCTGAGTTTCAAAATCTTGATTTTTTAATTCCATATCATAGCTAGCGTTGTTAGCTTCGAATCGCATGTTTGAACACAAAAATCCGATATCACACGACCCAGGTATGAACATTTTAATTTACCTACTAGCTCTTCTAAACTCACTCCTCAAATTTGGTAATTTCGTCATGACTCTCGACCTGAGTTTCAAAATCTTGATTTTTTAATTCCATATCATAGCTAGCGTTGTTAGCTTCGATTCGCATGTTTGAACACAAAAATCCGATATCACACGACCCAGGTATGAACATTTTAATTTATCTACTAGCTCTTCCCAACTCACTCCTCAAATTTGGTAATTTCGTGATTTCTCTCGACCTGAGTTTCCAAATCTTCATTTTTTAAATCCATATCATACCTAGCGTTGTTAGCTTCACTTCGCATGTTTGAACACAAAAATCCGATATCACACAACCCAGGTATGACCATTTTAATTTACCTACTAGCTCTTCCCAACTCACTCCTCAAATTTGGTTATTTCGTCATGTCTCTCGACCTGAGTTTGAAAATCTTGATTTTTTAATTCCAGATCATAGCTAGTGTTGTTAGCTTCGATTCGCATGTTTGAACACAAAAATCCGATATCACACGACCCAGGTATGACCATTTTAATTTACCTACTAGCTCTTCCCAACTCACTCGTAAAATTTGGTAATTTCGTCATGTCTCTCGACCTGAGTTTCAAAATCTTGATTTTTTAATTCCATATCATAGCTAGCGTTGTTAGCTTCGATTCGCATGTTTGAACACAAAATTCCGATATCACACAACCCAGCTATGACCATTTTAATTTACCTACTAGCTCTTCTAAACTCACTCCTCAAATTTGGTAATTTCGTCATGACTCTCGACCTGAGTTTCAAAATCTTCATTTTTTAATTCCATATCATAGCTAGTGTTGTTAGCTTCGATTCGCATGTTTGAACACAAAAATCCGATATCACATGACCCAGGTATGACCATTTTAATTTATCTACTAGCTCTTCCCAACTCACTCTTCATATTTGGTAATTTCGTCATGTCTCTCCACCTGAGTTTCAAAATCTTGATTTCTTAATTCCATATCATACCTAGCGTTGTTAGCTTCGATTCGCATGTTTGAACACAAAAATCCGATATCACACAACCTAGGTATGACCATTTTAATTTACCTACTAGCTCTTCCCAACTCACTCGTAAAATTTGGTAATTTCGTCATGTCTCTCGACCTGAGTTTCAAAATCTTCATTTTTTAAATCCATATCATACCTAGCGTTGTTAGCTTCATTTCGCATGTTTGAACACAAAAATCCGATATCACACAACCCAGGTATGAGCATTTTAATTTACCTACTACCTCTTCCTAACTCACTCGTAAAATTTGGTAATTTCGTCATGTCTCTCCACCTGAGTTTCAAAATCTTGATTTTTTAATTCCATATCATAGCTAGCGTTGTTAGCTTCGATTCGCATGTTTGAACACAAAAATCCGATATCACACGACCCAGGTATGACCATTTTAATTTACCTACTAGCTCTTCTAAACTCACTCCTCAAATTTGGTAATTTCGTCATGACTCTCGACCTGAGTTTCAAAATCTT